>NC_056710.1:568048-848048 GCF_018831695.1 Puntigrus tetrazona | reverse complement strand
AGAGAGGACATGTAAAAAAAAAACAAAAAACAAGAAAGCGTTGATTTATGAGGAGAGCATTCGTGTTCATGTTCTAAATCCAAAAGAAATCCGAACAATAACCAGTTTAGTGAAATTAAAAATTCTTAACTCGCGTTCACTTAAAGCAGCCCTGAGCACAAGTTTAAGTGAGTATGTGAAAGACATTCAGAAATTTCAATACTCATTACAAAAGTAATTAAGTTGCTAGTGTCTTTGACGTTAAGTAAAACTAAAAAAGATACTCAAGTACTTTAATGAATTAGTCAAATAGCAAAATAACATTCTGCCTGACTTATACACTCTCCGTAATGTAGGGAACACAAGGTAGACATAAACTATACTTTCACATGAATAAATTATATTACATTATATATTGAAAATGTGCATAAAATAAGATACCTCCGAGTACTTTCCTGTGCGTTTTCTACACCTGAAAACCTATTTAGTTTTTAATTTTAATGTACAGTTATTAAAATAATGATAAAAATATTATGTTATATTTCATTCAAATGTACTGTTAATGGCAAAAAAATGGTAATTGAACTTTTTTATTTTACTTTGTTTGATATCAATAATAATAGATGGGTTATTCGACACATTTAATGCATGTGCTAAATGCGTATAGTAAATTTGGATTGGATAAGATATTGAAAGAAGCTGTTTTTCTCCTCTCTGCAGACTCCCGTGAGAGACAAACTTCAGCCCATAGCGTTCACCCTGAACGTGTCTCTAAACGAGCAGAAAGCAGCAGCGCAGCAAGCGCTCCAGAGTCTGGACGACTTCCCCGTGCTGAGCGGCCAGCAGGTCCTGACCGACAAAAACGAGGTACAAACCGGTTCGCTTTTATGGCCCAGCTTGAACAGAAAAGCCCTGCTGACAGCGCCGGTGTGTCTCCTCAGATTAACTTTCATAAGGAGTGTGGAGATGACAACAGATGCAGCAGTAACCTGCAGCTCAAGGCCACGTTTGCTGATGAGAATTACATTCCCTTTCCCACGTGAGTGTGAAAAAACTAAAGAACATGTCAACGTTTATCCATGTTGAAGTCAAGTTATTATCATAAATCGAATGATTAATGTAACGTGTGCCATGTGCAACAATGATCAGAGTGGAATAGTAGTATAGTGTTTACTATATAGTGGCCATTTAATAACAATTTATTTGGTTAAAATAATTAAAACCTCAAAAGATATTAAAGATGTCATAAAAAGATATACAATTATTACAATAAATAGTATATTGTTATTATGTATTACTTTTTTCATAATTTATTTATTATTAAATATTTAGCACTGTCAAATAATCAAAAAGTTTGTGTTTACGTAATATGTGTGTGTACTCTGTATATTTATCATGTATATATAAATGCACACATGCATGCATATATTTCAGAAAAATATGTTTATATAATAAACATATGTGTATATAACATGAAGTATATGAATATAAATCTGTACATGTAAATAAATGTACATATTTTCAAAATATATACTGTGTGTGTGTGTGTGTGTGTGTGTAGACAGATATATACTCAGTTTTAGGATTTAGGACGATTTGATGAAAGGTTTTGATCCACTACAAATGTTGACAAACACAATAAATATAAAAAGTATATAATATGTAAACATTTAAAAACATTTATTTTGAATGTGATTTTGAATGTGAATGTGAATGTGAATATTATATTATATTATATTATATTATATTATATTATATTATATTATATTATATTATATATTTTTTTTCCACCACAGAGATACAGACAGCATTCACCTGCAATAAAAATAGCATTTTTTTAAAATCAAAAACCGATGTTTAAATACACATGTGAATTATGAGATGTGCTGGTTTGTTCCCAGTCAGACTATGGAGTTCAACAGCAACATTAAGAAGCTGGTGATGATGGTGGAAGTTACTAACACGCCGGACGGAGGCGGGCAGGCCGAGGACGCCCATCAGGCCATGCTGAACATCACCATCCCTCCCTCACTCAAATACTCAGGAGTGCGCCCTCAGGTGAAGCCACACGGAGGAGCTCTCTCACACAGAATATCTCAAATAAACAGAAAATCAATTCTCCTGTATTTCCTGTAAAATTGTGTCTTTAATTTGGGAATGGCTATAATTTTAAATGCATTGTTTTTATAAGTAAAATAGTTTATTTGTAGGTGTGTAATATTATTTTACATTATATTGTATGATATTATACTATACTATATATATATATATATATATATATATATATATATATATATATATATATATATATATATATATATATATATATATATGGTGTAATGTACAATTAGCAAGTCGTTATTGCAAAATGGATTCATAACTTACCAAATATTATCTTATTTTATATTATATGACTTTTATTGCTTGGCAATGATTAATTGCAATTAATCGCATCCACAATAAAAGTTTCTACAATATGTTTTTGTTTATATATGCGAGTATACTGTGTTTATATTTATTAATATAAATTTATAAATTCACCAGTATTTATCAATTACAAATAAATTGATGATAACAACAACAATAATAATTATAATTTTTTTAAATGTTCATATTGTTCACAATAAATTGGGCATACGTAAGGGTTGTTTTTACAGATTGTATGATTATTGTTTGGTTTTTGTTGTTGTTTGTCTTTATTATTTTTGTATATTTTTATATAAGGTTTTTGCAAATAAATAAATAATACATTCAAATAAATAATAAATATAATAATGAATAATAAAATGGGGTGTGGTGCACAGATAGCCAGTCATTATTTCAAAATAATGTAATGGCAACTTACTAAAAAAGGAAGGCATGGAATAAAAATAAAATATGAAATATGTAAAGAGAGTTTTATTTTTAATAAACCAATACTACATTATGTTATTTCATTTTATATTTATGATGTAATACACAGTAAAAGAGGCTCTTTCTAGTAAGTTATTTACTTGTTCTTATGCTGTTTGTAACTTTCTTGGTTTGTCTTTCTTACAGCCTGGTTTCGATATCGAGTGCAGCGCAAACGAGACCGTGATATGCGATCTGGGAAACCCGTTTAAAAGCAACCAGAAGGTAGCGGTCTGTTTTCTCACTGCAGACATGTCCAGAGCGTGACCTTTCTGAGGATTTGCATGTTAATTAAAAAAAGCATCTCCGATGGCTCATTTTCCACGGGCCATTTAAATGAACTCAGCTAATCAGGCTGCACAGCTGATATGTTTTGCTAATTCACCCCTCCACATTTCCATTTCCGTCTCCACAGACCTCATTCATAATCATCTTTGAGACTTCTGGTATAACGCTTTACACCGAGCAGATCGAGTCTCAGCTTCAGCTCTCCACGTAAGTCTCGTTTACACGGCGTACGGCTTCTCCTCAGGGCACAGTGTTGAACTAATGCGTTTCCTGAAGCCGTTTCTGCAGGCCTTCTCTGTTATTGTGACTGGCCGAACGCTGTTGACGTTTGTTTTCAGTATCAGCGAGCAGAAGGATCTGTATCCCGTTCCTGTCACCCTCAACGTGAAGAACACGGTCCTCACTACATTTTCTTTGTACGTACTTTGATGCGGTTTTTCAAATTTAGAAAAAAATGTGGGAGCGTAGAAGATAAAAAAAAACATCTGTGCATGTCGGACAGAAAAATGTAATCAAAGTGCACCTATTATGGATTTTTAAAAATGAGCTGCGTGTAACCCAGAGAATGAAAACATCCCGCAAAGTTTAAAAGCATAAAATAGAATAAAGAGTCAACCCTGAAGAACTGAAGTGAGTCTTGGTCTGAATGAAAATGCAGATTCGTTCTTTGCCACTAGGTGCTGCTTTTGGAGCAGTAAAAGCTCACAAACACTGCTTTAAATGAAATTGACCACAAAATTAGCATCAGGCTAAAAAGTGGTTTGTAAAAATTATTCTTTGAACGAATTAATGGTTTGGAAGTCGTTGAGCAAATAAGGTAAAAAAAATAATGCACATTATAATTTTTTTTTACCATGTATGCATGTCAACCTGTTGTTTGGGACTGCTGAAACCAAACTATTAATCTTTCATGACCCATAATAGGGCCGCTTTAACTGTATCAAACGTGTTATTAATACACTATTAATGATGGTAATGATACTTCATAGCTAATAGTTTATCAAAAGGAAATGTAAAGCAAAAACAGTCCTGATGGTAATATTCTTATCTTTATTCTGTAATTCTCATTGTCTTTTTGTCATGTGCAGAGAAAAACAAGTGATTGACACGTCGTTCAGCGGCAGTGTGATCGGGGAATCGGCTATGAACAGCACCAGTGATGTGGGCAGTCTGCTGGAGTTTGTGTTTCGTGTGAGTGCAGATTTTTTACATATTTTTTACATATTTTTTTAGTTACATACAGTACATGTAATTAAACTGAATAGGTTAAAATAAATGTGTGTGTATATATATATATATATATATATATATATATATATATATATATATATATATATATATATATATATATATTTATATGGGGTGTCAAATAATTTACATAATAAATGTATATATGTACACACACACATCTACATATATATATATATATATATATATATATATATATATATATATATATATATATATATATATTTCAGTGCAAGGTTCTTTTTATATGTGTTAAATATACAGATAATATAAGATTTTATAATATACATTTTTTGAAGTCTGAGGTCATCGAATTTCTTCAAAATATCCTTTTTTGTGTCACAAAGAGGTTTGGAATGACACAAGGCTGAATAAATGATCCAAATTTTCAGTTTTGGGTGGACTATCCCTTTTAAGCTCCTTTTAAGCAGTTCGAAAAAGTTCCCTAAAAATGTTCTTTGTTTTCACTTTGCAGGTGCACGTGCTGGGAGAACCTCTGGGAAACTTGGGAACTCTGATGATTGACTTCGAATGGCCGTTTGAGGTGACCAATGGGAAGTGGCTGCTGTACCTCACAGAGATAGTGATCAAAGGAGCGTCAGAGTCGCGTTGTGTCCCACCGGGGAAGGTTGTCAACCCTCTCAACCTCACAGTGAGTCTGACGAAATACAGCAGCCCACGGTAACTCGACTCCAATTCCGTTCGCTCCATTCAACCGTCTTCCTACATCACCTCTTCCAGCTCTCAGACGGAGTTACCAAACGGTCTAAAAGAGACGTAGGCTCCGGGTATCCCCACGCGGAAGCTTCCGTCACCGTCCTGGCACCTCGTAAAGTGTCCCATTTGCTGGTGAGGGAGGAGTCTGATCTAATTTTCAATCCGCCCCACCAGATTTTTCATCATCCGAACATCAAAAAGCTTGCCATTTACCTCTGTTCAGGAGTGTTCGAAGCCGACGGCTCGCTGCATGACCTTCTCCTGCCCGCTGCTCAACATGTCGACTCAGGCAGAGATCAGAGTCAGGTCTCGTGTGTGGAACAGCACCTTGCTGGAGGTTTGTATTAGTAGCTGTTCGTGAATCAATCGCTAAACGCTGCTCTCTAAGCATCTCTGTGGTTTTCTGGCAGGATTACGCCAATGCCCTGCGAGTGGAAGTGAAGGGCCAGGCCACGCTGAGACTGCTGACGGATAAACCGGCCATCAAAATGGACAACCAGATCAGAGAGGTCAGAGCTGTTCACGTTCAGTAATGATTTATCTACATCATGGTTCATAATCTCCGCATAAACTCCAAAATACCCCATAAAACATCGTGAAAGTAGACCAGGTTACTTTAACTCACGGTATTGTAAGTCTTCTTGAATATAGTGCACAGGTCACATGGAATGGAGTTTAAAAGACGATTAATATTCAGAAATATTTTCACTTTAACTGCCCTGACTCTATCAAAAGAGAAGAAAACTCGAGCTGGATAATGATAACTGTCGTCTTCTATTCAGCTGCTTCACCCTTTCATAATTGATAAACTTTTCAGTATTGTTACAATTATCGAACAATCTATTTTTGAGTTCTAGCTGAACTATAACTCCTTTAAATCAAGTCTGTTTCATAATCGATGGACTAATTTGTTAATATTAAACCGATTTAAGCTGAACAATAACACCGTTGTCTTCTGCAGAGCTGCTGTCAAACAAATGTTTTTTGATTATTGATGCACTTTGCGTTTAACATCAGCAATGTCAGTGAACAGCTGTCTTCTACAGGGTTGAATTTTACAGCATTAACGGTTATTTTACGGTATATAACTGTTTTGTATAAAGTCTAAAGTGCGTAAAAATCAACCGTTTTGATAACTGTAAAATATGGTGCTAAATGTAAGCCTTTGCTAATTATGACATGTTTCAACAATGTTTCAGTCTACGAATATTTATATAGCTGTACCAGTGGCACCGCATTTGATACGAGAGCGATAAAAAGAAGATTTTTAGTAAATAATGACACAGATTGCTCTGTTCGACACACAGCATGAGGAAATTACTTCAAAATACTTTTTCAAACTACTTTTTTGTCCTGTTCGGAGCTTGAAAGCGTGTATTCGCTATGAGATCTTAATCATATTTTCATAGCAGAATGTTAAAGTTTGGATGTACACATATTCTCAGTGTGACTGCTAATATCTTTGCCGAATCTAATTGAATCGTCTGTAGTTTTCAGTAAACATCGATCCGGTGCTGGGAGAGGAGACGCCGTATGAAGTTCCTCTCTGGATCATCATTGTTGCCGCGGTTGCTGGGATACTGTTGTTAGGCATCATCAGTCTCATTCTATGGAAGGTATTTGCATTTTTATATTTGGTCGACATTAGATTAAAATCAAATAAATAATTTCAAAATGTAAAAAAATAGAATAATATTAATGCAGATATAGATCCGGACGTGTCCCAGCTGTTGTACATAAAACATTGGCTTTATTCAGTTTTTAAGTCAAATGTTGCACGATGCTGAGTTAAAGAATAGTTCACCCAGAAAAGAAAATTCTGTCCTCATTTTCTCACCCTTGAGTAGTTCCACATCTGTAACTCCTTTTTAAAGTTTGAAACCAGCCTGTTTTGGTTCATTGACTTCCACAGTAGAAACAAAAAAAAATACTATGGAGTCAATGGTGACGCAAAATAGCCTGGTTGCAATTTTTTTTAAATATCTTCCTTCGTGTTCGGCAGAACAAAGAAATTTGAGGGTGAGTAAATGATGACAGAATTGTAATTTTTGCTTTTAAGCTTTGTTTTTTTCCACTGATGCCAGATTTTTTTGCTATAAATAATTCTATGTTGTAGTTTCCAAACAAAAGAGAGAATAATAAAAATAAATAAAAAGGTTGATCCAAAAGAATCATGACTCCAGTTTTCAGTGTGACTTAATCATCCACAAATCAGAAATGCTGCTTTGAAGCTCCAAAAAATAATTTCAGGATTATATGATGAACATAATGTTTAAAAATCTAGCATTTACTTGAAAAAGAAATATTCTGTCACTGTTGCTTTGAACGTGTCCTTGCCAAAATAAAAAAATCACTCTAACCCCAAACTTTTAAATAGAACCATTACATAAAATTACTCATAGTGTGAAATTAGATTTTGGTCACGCCGCCCACTTTTAAGCACTTTTCCTAAAACATTTATTTATAAACTATAACATAACCAGGGGCGGTTAATAAACGCAAATGACAGGACAGATTTAAACCACATGCTTGCAGTCCATGAAATTCAGTTTGACCCAGTGCACCCTTGATTTGAAATGTCACCGCCTCTTGTTATTTAAATCAGTAATAAATGTCCCGCCTTGGGCTCCGCCCCTCCTCCACAGTGCGGTTTCTTCCGACGGGCCAGCAGGAGGGAGATGTATGAGGCCAAATCCCAGAAAGCAGAAATAAAGATCCAGCCCTCTGAGACAGAGAGGCTGACGGAGGAATACTGAGCCTGCGGGGGCCCTCGGGCCGCTATGGCAGCACTGTTAGGGCCCTTCGGTAAAGCAGACCCTGGAGATCTCTCTAGTTAAACTGCTTTTTCTTTTTTCGCTTTGTAAATCTCTTTTCTGGCTTTCCTCCGTAGTTCCTTCCCTGCCAAACTCAAGTAACAAATCTTTTCCTTTCTCATTCTGTCTTGTCTTTCTGAGTAACCTTTAACAGTAGAGCTCAAATTGCAATCTCAATACACTACACTTTTTACGCTAATTTGTGCTAATCCTAATTGAAGCATGACGATCCGTTTTTCCCTTAATAATGTCTATGCGTTTATACAGTGCTTTACTTGTTTTAAGGAATGGTTTACACCAAAAAACGACAATTTGCCAAACATTTGTTCACCCTCGGGCCATGCAAGATGTAAGTGACTTTGCTTCTCCATCAGAA
Organism: Puntigrus tetrazona; assembly: GCF_018831695.1. Lineage (NCBI taxonomy): Eukaryota > Metazoa > Chordata > Actinopteri > Cypriniformes > Cyprinidae > Puntigrus > Puntigrus tetrazona. Next base: position 839,735 of record NC_056710.1, on the reverse strand, counting down.
CAGATTTGGAGAAATTTAGAATTGCATCACTCACCAAATGGATCCTCTGCAGTGAATGGGTGCCGTCAGAATGAGCGTACAACTTAAATTGTTACCCTGTTCACTTAAAATGTTTGGTTTAGTCGGCTAAAATATTCCAGATGTCACCTAAATTAACATTAAATAACTTAAAATTTCAAGTTGACAAAATTAAAAATTTTAAGTCAGCTGGGTATCATTTTAAGTTGAAACAACTTTTTTTTTACAGTGCTGTAATCCACAAGTAATCCAAACAAACTGAGCAATGTTTTGTGAAGTCAAAAGCTGCATATTTGTAATAAACATGTTTAACTTCTTAAATATGAATCTGCTATCCATATCGCATTATTCAATGAAAAACAACCAGAATCAGAAGAGAAATATGCCCAGATCAACATATATGTGGATTTTAATGTAATGTGACAACAGTGGATATACTTTTTTTCACTGGAGGGATCGTTATTATATATTATAAAGAAAAGTTTAATGTTAAAACATGTATTTGTTTCACACCGTGAGCAAGTGATGTAATACTAAACTTCTCCAGAGCTGTTCCCACGAAGAAACAAACTCATCTACGTCTTGGATGGCCTGAGGGCGAGTACATCTTGAGCAGATTTTCATTTCTGGGTGAAATATGCCTTCCAATTCACCCAAAAATGATCATTCTGTCAACATTTACTTACCCTCTTGTCATATTATTACAAAATGAGACGCACAATTTCCATGCTGCTGTTTTTCAAGAAAAGTGGATTTAAAGCTCCAAAAAGTACAAAAGGCATCGTAAAAAAAAAACCCATAACATTTGCTATTATACAGCTGTTAAAATTGATCAGATATCAGACAGCGACAGATCCGGCCCACATCTGGTCCCTGTGAAATCCCCGGTTGCTTTTTCGGATAGCTTCAGAAAAATTGAAATATAGAATCATACGAACTTTTATGATGCTTTTATGCGAAAGGAGAAATAATGCAGTGCTGTCTTGAGGGTGAACAAATGCTTACATCTACAAAAAAACTAGTTTTTTTCACTTTTAAAGTTGCAAACATTGCAAAGCACATCCCATCGCTCTCACCTGACAGGTTTCTTTGATTCTGTCTCTCTCGAGCAGTGCGGTTTCTTCAAAAGGACCGTTTACTACAGGATAATGCCAAAGTACCATGGAGTGAAAGTACGCAAAGAGGAACGCTGTAACTTGGCCTTTCAGCCCGAGCAAGAACTGAGCAAGAAACTCTGGGTCACCAACTGGACAGAAATGCAGGAATATTACTACTGACCTCTTCACCTCTCCAGTGGAGAGTGACGATTGTCTTTTATTAACCCCGTCTCGACTCAACAGACACTGGACGCTCGCGCGGCGACAACGTTTTTGAGAAATGTTTATTGGTCTGTGTGCAATATCATGGACTTGTAGACCATTAAACCGCTTTCAACAAAGCCAGAGTATTGTCTGGGACACCTTTCGCTGGCTTATTTTCATAGTTTTAAATCTTCGCGAACATGTAAATATGCTTCATTGCATTTTAAATTTGATTCCATTGTAATACTTTTTTTTGTTATGTCGCTATAATAGTTCCCTTAACCAGAGCCTTGAGTCATTTTACTCATTGAGATAAGGAGATTTTTTCCAACACGCTATAACTGATCTGAAACCAGTGCTGTTCAAATAGCACTGAGGAAATAGACTTGATTTTCAATTCCAGATGCTTCGCCTTTGGATGCTTTTTGTGTAACACTGTGTAAAAACTGCTCAGTTTTTTTCAGCTACTTTCTCCCATGGAGAAAGACTACAGCGTGTAAGTGTGTAAAATGTTTTCCCAAACCATCATGTTCCTGTCAGGATTAGTTGGTTGAATCTCTTGAAGTTAGGTCAATCAAAAAAGTGTGTGTATATATGTATATATATATATATATATATATATATATATGTATATGTATATGTATGTATATATATATATATATGTGTGTGTGTATATATATATATATATATATATATATATATATATATATATATATATATATATATATATATATATATATATATATATATATATACACTATTTGAATAAAAGCTAAATTATTTTTAATTCAAGATGATGCAGTCAATAAATATATAGTCCAGCCCCAAAATTTAGTTTTTGTTTGATGACTTTTGATTATTTTTTTTGTATGATTTTTGGTATAAGTCCATTTCAGATATTTGCTTTTATATGTCTTCATTTTTGTTTCACCGTCTACCCAAATAGCATTGTATTGACCCTTTTTTGCAGAACAGCAGCTACTGCAAACTACTGTCTTGGTGCGATTCATTATGTAAGTGAAGAATGTGGATTTCATGCTTGAACAAATGCTGTAATTTCTATAAAAAAAAAGATATACATGCACTGCCAAGCCACAAGGATTCTTGCAGGTTTCAATTCTGCTTTCAGTGACGGGAATACTGAAAATGCTCACATGGTATAAGATTTTTAATTGCTTGATGAAGTTTATATTTTAGTGAAATGTAATATAATCAAGTGGTGGATTGGTTAACTCGTTTAGTTATTAGAGGGGAGTCGGACACTAAACCACTAAAGATGCTTGTATACCTCAGACCTGGGTATAGAGTTAAGAAAATATACTGTATGTCCACAGACAGAAAAAAACATGTAGGTCTGTAAAATCTTTTTTTTTATATTGTTCTGTAATTAAAATATTTTTTAAAAAGCTGGAAGGCTCATTTTTCTTAAATGTTTGTGCACTCATTCAACACGCGAAACCAGAATATCCGTATAATTCTTTATATTCTATAAATGTTTACCAGTAAAATCAATCGGAAACGTATACGAGCTAAAACTATACAAATAATTGAAAACAGCAGTCAAAATTTTTTTTTTTTTTTTACAAATAAATTACAAGTCACCTTTCATTGCATAGTCAAACAAATTTGACCAAAAATAATAAATATACATTACATTCAAAAAGAGGTGGATTTTGTCAAAAAGTAATGACTGCGTGGTAAGAACAGAATGTGTTCTTTTTAAGGATTTCACTTCAGCTCCATCTGAGACATTGATTTGTCCTGTAAGCGTTTAGTCTTCTTGTATCTGTAGACTAAGTAGATGATGGCAAGCAGGAAGACGATGCTCAGAACCAGGAGAATCCACTGTCCCGCCACAGCACCTGCCTCATCCACGCTCAGTCCCAGAAAACTGACCGTGCTCGGCTTCTCTTCTATCACTGAAGTGACTGAAACAAGCAGGAGAGACGCGTGTGAGCATTTCACTAGTGTTAAAAAGCGCCATGGTCTAGATTTCTGTTCATTTTTATTCATGTTTTAATGTCATGTCAAATTACAGAACAAAAAAATTGTTTCTAAACGCTATAATTAACCTCGTGTATATTATAATTAACCTCAAATAAAGTTTATAATTAACCTCAGAACAGAGCAGAATATAGAGGAACAGAACAGAAGTGAACTGAATAATACTCGAATTCTTCGAGCATCATTACTGGGGACAGATTATTTAATAAATTACAAATTGGGCACATGCAGTAAGTTATATACTTATTAGGTTATGATTTTTTTTTATACATGTGTTTTATACATGTTATATTTTTATACAATAATACAAAAGTCTTGTGCATTGCTAATAACAGCAATATTGAGGACAGATATTCTGTTATAATAAAATTGTAAAATGCAGTACCAAGTTTAAGTGTTAAATGTCAAAAAAAAATATATATATATATATATATATATATATATATATATATATATATATATATATATGTATGTATATGTATATATATATGTATGTATATATATGTATGTATGTATGGATGTGGGTGATTCTATAATGGTGGGTAATAGTCAAACTCTGTTACCAAGGTAGAGTAACAGTGCTGACAATAGTGTAACAGAAATGACAGTTTTATTTTATTTTTTGGCTGGCATAAATGCTTTCCACTAATGGAAACGTGATTGAAAGATCTTTAAATAACCCAATGTGAGTTCAGTAATAAATTCTGTTTACCTTTTGTATATTGTGGTAACAGAGTTGACATTCTAGAAAATAGCTCTTGGTGCAACAAGTTTGTAGATTATTTTCTCAGAGAGAGCACACTGATACTTTTCAGAGCTTCAGATCTTATCAGTGAGTGAAAGTGACATCATTTCCTGTAACTTACACAATTCTAAAAGAAAATTCCCCCAATTTAAAGGCAACATATGGTATGGTAACAGAGTTGACGCAAGATTTATGGACACACATTTTTCTAAGAAAAATATTTGAAATAACTTAATGATGTATAATATATATATATATATATATATATATATATATATATATATATATATATATATATATATATATATATAGTGTGCGTGTATGCAGTTTATAGTTTATATAAATAAATTATAGAAAATCTATTTAAAATGCATTGGTTATGGGATTAGTCAGAAATGTTGAAATTTTACTTTTTTCAGCACAAATAAATAAAAATGCAATTACAATTCTAAAACTGCAATTATATTCCATTCCGTAAAAATACTTCTTTTTTTTTATAAACTTTTTCTATTTGAGTAATCCCCTAAAATCAGTGGTTTAAAATTGTGCTGGAGCTTCAGTATATTGGAAAGTCATTGAGATTGGCTTGCTAACATTCAAATTGTACTCCGCTCCAATTAATTTGACTGAAATCCATCCCAGTTTCCCAGCTGAAGCACATTTATTTTTCAATAAAATGCAGGAAATTGAGTGGTAAACCAACATTTGAGTATCGCTTCACGAACTCCGAGCTTACTTTTGTAAGGCGTCCAATCGTACTCTGGCCATCCCAGGACGTCACCGTTCTTTTTGTTCTCCTCTTCAAGCCACTCGATGAGCGGCTGGAAATACTCCATCAGAGGCTGGACTGACATTTTGGGCTGGCCAGTAATCAAAGTCATGGCTTCGGGCCAGGGTTTACTGAAGCCCATCTTCATCACATCACTGAGGAGGAGGGAGTAGAGTTCTTTTACTCGCAAGCAAAAATGATGAGGATCTATAAAGTCCTGCTACTTTATTACTTCTAGTGCTTGTAAAAACTGGAAACAGTTCTCGGTGGTTTACTGACCCCAGGAGTTTCCCTGCTTCTTTGGACTGGTAGATGTCACAGTTGTGGAGCGGAGCTGGCTGACCAGCGGCTTCACACAGGGCTTTGTGGAACTGGAACTGGATTACAAAACTCACAAAGTACCTTTTGGAGCCAAACCAAATAGACGGTCAATCCAATTTTTTATTTGATTGCATGAGTCGTGTAACATGATATATTAGTGATATATTTTATTGTCTACCTGACGTAGGGCACGTTAGCTGGGATGTGGAATTTTGCACCAGGGTCGAAGTCTTCCTCAGTGCGGGGTACAGGTGGACACAATCCCTGGTACTTCATTCTGTTAGTATAATATACACAAATTCACATGCAACACATAAATATACACATCATATATACAGTATTTTTGAGATCGCACTTGATCTGCATACTCTCTCAACTAGGGCTGTCGTCAACTAAGGATTTTTTTGGTCGACCAATAGTCGATCATTTTAAACATTAGTCGACAAATTGCACGATTATTAATAAACAATTAAACATTATTATGAGCCTTTAATTGACTATAGCCTAATAAGCTCTCAACTGCACACGCAAAGCTTGACACAGAAGTGATGATTAAAATAGGAAAATAGGTCACCTCAGGTTCCACCACTCTTTGTTGTACTCTGAGCTTGAGATCCTTCCATCAAACACCTTCCACCTCCACTGGTCCATTAGGTAACCAAAAGGCAGGAAGGCAATCTTATCCAAGGCAATGCTCATCAGAAAGTTGATGGTGCTTTCTACAGACCAGTAAGACACTTAGGGTTTGAACTAGCTTTTTTTTGTGTTTCCTTGCCACTTCTTTGTAGATGTATGAGCTGTACCTTTATTGTCCTCCACCTTGTCCAGCAGGCCAATGCTCTGGAGATGTTTAGGTGTGGAAACGGACAGGGCCAGTACATCACCGATGGCCTCGTGGAATCCAGGGTTGGCGCCGTCACGGAAAGAGATGGGTTGGTCCTTATACTGCAGGAAGTATTGAACATGGCCCATCTCGTGGTGCACAGTGATGAGGTCGTCCATGGTCACCACCGTGCACTGCTTGATTCTTGAGATGGTAAGAGGATGGGAAAAGTTAACAACGAAGTTCCCAAGATAAAAAGTTGCTATTGATGTCTTTATTGCTCTAGCACCCTCTATTTTAAATATAATTGGTTAAACTTCCTTTGAAACCAATTATGTACATTTTTATGCAATTTCATAATTAATCTCTTTGTCTTAATATAAAATATGGTTAAAATAAAATTTAAGTAAACTAAGTCACACTTTTGGGTCACATCTAGTAAAACTTGTATGCAATTTTTTTTTAATTAAACTAACCACTTCTGCTACTTCTGCTTGGATAGATTTTTGGACAAACTTTATGAAAAACGGTATTACCATCCTTCAATGTTAAACTTATATATCAAACCTCTTCTGCCCTAGTATGGACGTCTTACTGCAGTATGAGGCTTGTACCTGAAGTCTTTGCGGTTGTAGAAGTCCCAAGCAGAAGCATGGCAGACCACTTCACGTCCATCTGTTGGCTTTTCCAGCATGGACTTGTTCCAGAACTCAGGAGGCATGGGCAGAAGACCTAAAGAAGTGAAAAACCTGTCTGATTCCTCGAACATCCGAATGGGGTTCCAACCCTGAAGAATACAAAAGAGCACCTCACAATCAGAGGACACCATAAAAACATCTACAGGTATGAGTGCCATTTATGTGTTTCACAGTATTACCATTATTTACGCTCAGTATAAATAGCCACTGATTTCAGAAAATGAGTCATTTGTCCAAGAAATGAAGACTGTCAGAATATAAATAGATTAAAGAATGATTAATCGTACTTGAGCAATCATGGCTGGTGTGGCATCCACTTGCGTGGCATCAGGGTACGGAATGACAAGGTCCATAATAGCAGACCATGTTTGGGCCCACATATTTCCTGAGAAAAAACGAACAGAGAAGAACATTAGCCAACTGAAAGGCAGGATGTGAGCGATAGTGTAGTATCTCAATCCAAATGGAACTGGAGGAAACCGCTGGGCTTGGAATTCCGAGCCATTTAATCTCCAGCTATGTGGAACCGTTGCGTACACACAAACACAAGTACACACAGTTTCCAAACGTGCAAATGTAGCCACTGATATGTACACACACACAGTCACGCTTGATGATTTTGAAAGCACATTAAATCCTGTCGATTGCTTTGGAGTTGCCGCAGACAACTGCAGAATATCAATGTAAAAAAGATTTTTTTTTTATCCAGGCCATTTTCGTTGATTTTAATCTTTGAACAATTTAGCTCATTGCAGTAAATTCAGCAATGAAAAACTTTTCATGTTTTTTTTTGCAGACATTATGCAGATTTTGTCTAGTTGTTCATGTTTAACCACTTCTTTTAAAGAAACGTTGCGTTTAAAAATTATGTAGGGATGCATGGTTAATTTAGCATTTTTGAAGGATTCACTTGATGATGAGTTGAACGATTGATCGGCTAAGATGTTTGGCAAAGTTAGAAACATTTCTGTTTTATTACTTGTCAAGTATGTGGTCTTGTATGCTGAAATACAAATTTGAAAGTAAGCTAAAGAGAAAACAATTTCTAATAAAATCACAAATTTGATCTCCATCACAAGGCTCCATGTGTATTCCCTACAAATAAACATGTAACATTATGACTGACTTCACTTGTTAATGCACAAGAGCAGCAATTGAATTATTAAAATGTCTTTATTCCCACCCAGCGCTATAGATACTGGTTACATTTCATATGGTCTGCTTACTCCCCAGTGATAGTTATGTTTAGGGGTGGGCCTTCATGTTTACTTTTTGTCTAATAGATACAGTACGTTTCCCATGAGATTGTGCCGATTTAGTCACAAATAAACAAGTTTAAATTCCCATTAAGCAAAAGAGTTTAGGTGTCAGTTATAGTACATCATTTTAGTTTACCAAAGCATCTTAAAATTAATTTTATTACACCATGTAAATTTCATCTCTCACCGAGCAGATGAGCTGGAATTGGTCCTTTAAGGTTGATTCGTTCCGGTCCATATTTCTTGTGCAGGGCTCTGCGCACATAGGCATGAACGTTGAGGTAGAGCGGTTCTAGATCCTTCCACAAGGCCTCCAGATCCTCTTCAAAGGTGGGGGTCTCATACAGAGAACGCCAGAATGCCCCGTTATCAGTGTGACCTGATATTACATAAAACGATCAACATTAGAGCTTCATTCAAAGCTCTCAGGAACTATTAATGTGTAAAATGTGAAAATTGAAATTCACAGAAAGCTATTAAATATCTTTCTCCAGCTGTCCCGTGCTGCAAGAGAGGCTCATACAAAAAGTGCTTTATTTTCAGGCACTTACCGTTGCTCTCTGCGGCTAAGTTGGCAAGCTCCACGTATCTCTTGTAGCTGTTGCGGAGCTCTCTGCCCGAGGCATTACGCCAACCCTGCCAGGCGAACAGCAGCTCATCGTAATCCCTGGACTCGGCCATGATCTTATTCAGATCTGGAAAACAAATACACAAACACATCAAAAACAGCATAAGGGGTTATAGTAATCAATTTGGCAGGCTGGGATATGAAAAACAGACTCTGTAAGCACTTTCATTGTTCACTGTTTTACTATAAACAGTTTGCGGTTAGCATAAATAACGAAGACAGAAAAGGCCATAGTGAGTTTTTGCACAGCGCGTGCAAAACTTTTAAAACATCAGAATATAGAAAAATGAATAAAAGTGAACTCACCTGGATCTAGAGGCAGACAAGTTGATTGATCTTTGCAGACTGTGGCTACACTGTACAAGGTCTCCATGGATGCTAGCAAATTGTTGTACTATGAACATATATATGTGAAGTCAGTCTTCCAAAAAGCCAAAGTTCAGCTCTAAGAAAAATACTATAACTATCTATCTATTATCTGTTTCTTTTCTCACCTCTATAAGATCTTTTTCAGAAAGTGCAGCTCTCTCAAGGTCGCTCAGTTTGGTCAGGATTCTCTTCACCGACTCGTCCTGGAAGTCGCTGGTGTCAAACTTGCGGGCCTCTAGTCCATAGATCTTTGTGTGGTTGGCCATCTCCAAATTTTTTTGCAGCTAAAGCCAAAAATTGCAACATGAGACTCTCAAAATGAGCGGCGTTGTAGAGTAGAGAGCAGACCGGGCCTCACCATGGTCTCCTTGTTGGCTTCAGTGATGTCAGTGTTGTAGGTCCAGGAGGCCTCGGTGTAAGCGTTCCAGACCTCCTCCGCTGTGCTGTTGTATTCCTCTAAGAACTGCTTGGCCAGCATCTCATCTGTTACTTTCCCTGAGGCATTCAAAAAACATGAGAATGAGTTCTGCTTATTTTCTGTGAAAGCATTGTAGAACTAATATATAAGGCAACAGCATTTTAAAATATCAAAAACAGAAGTGAAAATAATAAATCAAACCATGCTCAAGTGTGTTAAACTACACTTTGGTGCCCCTGAAACTACTATAATGAGTTTGTCTTCCTCAATGAAATTATTTGTTGGTTATTAAAGTGCATGTTTGCAAAGGGTGCTTAAAAATATACTTTATTTTTTTAATTCAGCTATGTGACAAAGAGCAAACTGAAAGTGATTTTAGACACTTAATTGCCTTTTTATTTCAATCAATTTAAAAAGTATTATAGTTTAATTTAACATGAAATTAGGTTAGTTTAACTTGACAGTTTTATGTTATCCATAATGACTTAAGATGTTTATTTTTTTAATTGATTAATATATTTTTAATTTTACAGTATTACAAAGTGCACTTTTCAAGAACTTTAGTCATGAAAGTGTACACTTATTACACATAAGTGGCATTTTATTTCATTAATTTCACATTAAAAGTACATTTTATAAATATACTTTAATGTTTCAAGTGCACTGCATTAAGTACATTTTTTTCACAAGCTTAAAAAACATGGGTTTGGCAACTAAGCTAAGAGACATTTCCACCGGGTGCACTTTTATGCAGGTTAGGGAGCATGATTCAATGTGTTATTTGTGTTGTTTTCTTTATATAATTAACTAAATTAAGAACCTGTCCTAATAAAAATAGCATGCACACATTCTTACCGATGTCTTCAGGGTAGCCTTCTGGTACCGGTGGCACCCAATCAAAATCAGGCCAGCCCAGCGTCTCTCCGGTTTTTTCATTCTGTTCCTTCAGCCAGGTAGTAACTGGCTCAAAATAGCTCATCAGGGGGCTGGCGTCCATTTTGTTGGTGCCCAGAGCCTCTTCTAGCACTTCTGTCCAAGGTTTTGAAGAGCCAGCCTTCAAGACTTTCCTTCCAAACAGAATAAAGGAGCACTTAATCTCAACTTTCCGTTAATCACGATGATACCGTTTCATTCAAACCCCCAGCAGTCGCAGTGTAAGTACATACTCTAAAATAGCTCCAGCATCTCTTGATCTGTAGATATCGCATTTGTGCAGAGGTCCGGTATGTCCAGCAGCCTCACACAATTTCTGATGGAACTGGAACTGTAGAATGAAGCTCACAAAGTATCTACGAGAGGTCGAGTAAGAGAAAGCAGTTATCTTCTGTGTTCATACTAAGTTTTATTATTGATTGCTAATTTAGCACGGGCAGCTCATGGTGATGAACCCACCTGATGTACGGTGTGTTTCCAGGAATGTGATATTTCGCTCCAGCGTCAAAATGCTCCTCTGTACGTCTGGTCGGTGGACAGATGCCTTGGTATTTTGTCCTAATAAAAGATCAAATATTCACATTCAGTTAAGCAATTTAAGTCGGCTGATAGCATGAAAAAAGCATGCACCAAAATGCAATGAGATTTAGCTTGCATTTACACTGGAATTCAAAGATTTGGGGTTGGTTTAAAAAAGAAGTCAGCAAGGCTATATTAATTTAACCCAAAATACCAGAAATTGTCATAATATGCTGATTCACTCAAAAATATATTTATAATTGTTGTGGAATACATAATCTCTCGCTTTGTACATATGTATTAATATTCCAGGAGTCATTAAGTAATTTCTTTGAAACGGGTATCCTATGTAAAGCTATGTGTTCTTGCAGTGTACTAAAAGTATATACCAATGCACAAGTATATAAAGTACAGCACAAGCACGCTCTAATGGCACAAACAATTGATTGCGGACCCCAATGTTCCATTATGAGACCCTGTTTTGTCTTGTTTTTTTACTGTACCTGAGGTACCACCATTCTGCATTGTAACGTTCAGGCGGTGTTTGTCCACTAAACACACCCCAGCGCCACTGGTCAATAAGGTACCCAAAGGGAAGGAAGGCGATCTTTTCCAAAGCCATCTTCAGCAGGTAGTTGATGTCGCTCTCTATAGAATTTCAAATGCGTCATCGGCTTATCTCAGGTTTTCACTAGTAAGTATCATTCTGAACGTCTTTGGCCTACCCGCATCTTCGGTCAGTTGGTCCAGGAGGCCGATGGTGTGGAGATGTTTGGGTGTGGACACAGACAGAGACAGCACGTCTCCTATGGCCTCATGGAAGCCAGGATTGGCTCCTCTCCTAAAGCTGACCGGCTGCTCTTTGTACTGGAGGTAATATTCAACATGGCCCATCTCATGATGCACGGTGAAAAGCTGCTCCATAGTCACAGTGGTGCACTGTTTGATTCTGTCAAGGATCACACATTTTGCTGCATTACTTAAGAGTATCTCTGATGGTGATTTGTGTATCTCTCTGCCGATCCCTTTCTACATCATGTACTATTTTGAAACTAAGCATTCATAGTTTGATGTGGTGCAATCAAATTATTCAGTTTATTTCAGCTTTTTATCACATTATGGTTTGTAGAATACATGCCATAATTGTGAATTTATATCCTGAAATGCAAAATAAGAAAGTGTAATTCTCACCATATTTTAAATGATTGAAAATTTCAACCTTTTTGAAATAAGAACAACTAGAGCCTGTCAGCCATCAAAAAAATGCCCCTATAGGTCATTCGTGGAAGCACCTTATTACAACCTGTTTTCACATTTTAAAGTTAAGATTAGGGCTGAAAAATATATTGCACGATATATTCATGTGCATCTTGTCAGTAAAGTTTTTTTTTTAAATAGCGATAAATCTCCATCAACTGATTTTTTATTTTATTTTGAATAAAAAAAAAAACTGATAAGAACAGGGATTACTTCTGTGCAACAATATGAGCTAGATTAACATTTGATAATTAGACTGCAGATGAATATGATTAACGTACCTGAAGTCTTTGCGGTTGTAGAAGTCCCAGGCAGAGGCATGGCAGACCACATCCCTTCCGTCAGTGGGTTTTTCCAGCATGGCCTTTTCCCAAAACTCATCAGGCATTTCGAGCAAACCCAGAGAGGTGAAGAACTCTTCCGCCACCCGGAACATGTGAGTAGCATTATAACCCTGTTACAGCATTATAACCACAAATCACTTGATCAGTCTCTGGAGTTCTGAGGATATTGTTGACTGATCAAGATATAGTTCTGTTCGCTTACTTTATCAGCCATGGTGTGTGTCACATCTACATTGGGCTTGTCAGGAAAAGGGATCATCATGTTGTAGATGTTGTTCCACGTTTGTGACCACATATTGCCTGAAACAGAAACACAATGAGAACATATTATAAAAAATCACAGTGTTGAAGCCTGTATGCATAATACAGGAAATTGCATTCATGGTGTATTTATATTCACAAAGTCAGAATTCTGTGATTTAAACTTGCAATTGCTTGATGATATAAAAAAAAGAGGTAAACTCACAATTGCAAAGTGTTAACTCAGAACTATGTAAAAAAAATGAAAGTCGCGTAATGTGAAGAAAAAATTTGCACTATATCTTAATTGATGTACTATTTTAACATTATTTGTAAAAATAACACTAATAATACTTTGAAAGTAAGTCTCATTACTGAATATTAGTAAATTCATTATATATTTTTGTAAACAATCATCACCGATGTTATAGCATTATATTACTATTGTACTCCTTGTTGTGTTTTTTGCTGTGTTTCAATGCATTATATAGATTTTATAGATGCACTTTTATATTACACATTTTTATAAGATCATACCATGCCTTATTAGGTGCATTACAAGGCATAATTAATGCATTAAAAATAATTCTATAATGCATTATATATAAAGTAAAGTGTTACCAATGTGACAGATTACTAATGCTTCTCTGTTGTAAGTTGCTTTAAACAAAAGCCTCTGCTGAATGCGCAATTGTACAGTACATGTAAGCAGTCTAAATCTATTTTCCTGTCTTAAGTGGGTGATTTTTGGCCAGAGCACATTGTAACGAGGACCAGATTTTATGCTTTATCTCAAAGTCTGGCTTTTATAAACTAGTTGTGTAATATCAGTAATAATAAACCATCTTCAATCATTCGTAAAGCAGTATTTTTCACAATCTGACGACTTACCCAAGAGGTGGGCGGGGATGGGACCCTTGAGGTTGATGTATTTAGGACCGTAGTAGTCGTAGAGCTTTCGTCTAACAAAGGCATGCAGGTTTTGATAGAGAGGATCAAGCTGCTTAAACAGATCCTCTAGGTCTTGCTCAAAGGTCTTAGATTCATACCAGGAACGCCAGTAATGTCCTGTATCGTCAAAGCCTAGGGAGAACAGATAAGAAGAACGGCTTGTCAAATCTTTCTTTTTTTTTTTTTTTCTCCCTTCTCCAAAAATGACTCACTCACCGTCCATCTGAGAGGCCTTGTTGCTGAGCTCCACAAACTCAGGGTAGAGGGATCTGAGTGGGACCCCTGAGGCGTTGTGCCAGCCTTCCCAGGCATACAGAAGCCTCTTATAGCTCCTTGAGGTAGCCATTATTTCTGTGATCTCTGAAAACACATATATAACATTAATGCGTAATAATTAAAGTAATAGTTAACCCAACATTATCTAAACCTGAGTCCACCAAACATGTAATGTACAGTAGTTGAGTTGGCATCTTTATCTTCTGAACAGATTTAGAGCAATATTATGAATATATATTGCTCGCATTTTTGGCCAGAAACTGTGGATTTGATGGTTTATCACAAACGTGTTTGAACTCATTCTGACGGCACCCATTCACTGCAAAGAATCCATCGGTGTGCGAGTGATACGAAGCTAAATTTCTGTAAATCTGTTGTGATGGACAAACAAACGCATTTACATCTTGGATGACCTGAAGGAGAATGCGTTTTCAGGGAATTTTCATTTTTATTTTAACACCAGCTCTTCAGTGAAACACTTCTAGTTCAAGATTTAGGTTGTGCTGAGTCTCGCAAATGAGCCCCAGATGAAGAAAGGGCGTTTGTTTACAACTGCGTTCCGGATTTTTGTGGTCCACAGAAGCTAAATCGGTGAGGTTTCTCAGGAAGAGCTTTTAGTTTGGACGCCCCTGATGTCTTATCTGTAACACAAGTATGTGTACTTCCTTGTGCGTATACGAGTATTTTCACCTTCGTTTCGACCTTTACCGACACACATCAACAAAGTGTTTGGAGCGTTTCTCACCAGGCTCCAAAGACCAGCATTCCTCTGAAGGGAGACACACCTGTGCCTTTGAGTAGATGCTGTCCATCTGGCTCAGAATGGTATTGTACTAAGAAAACAAAGAGAGCGATCAAAAAACATCTCGATGTGTCGTCAAGAGCTCTTCTTTCACAGCTCCAGCGGTCAACTCACCCGCTCTCTTTCTGCGGTTGGGAGATTGGCGGCTCCCAGAACATTGATCTTACTGAGGATTTTCTTCAGGTCTGGATTAGCGAAGCTCTCCATGAGAGATTCACTGAAGGTAGCCTTTGCTTTTTTGCCCCATGCCTCTGTGAAAGCCTGCTCTTCCAAAGATGCGGCAACCTGAAGGAAACAATGAGTCGGATTATTTTATGCAGAGTAGTTTTAATGAAATTTAAATGAAAACTGATCATATTTGTTTGTTACTATCGACGTCGGGCAGTAACACGTTACTTAATAACTTGTTACTGTAATTTGCAGGGTACGAGAAAATAAAACGATTCATGGAAAATAAAAAAATCTTAACATAAAATATGTAAAACAAATCATCTGTTGCACAAAAGAAACTAATATAAAATATAACGATTAACAGGTGTTTCTATTTAAGCTATAACACGTGTTTGCAGCGTTGAGCAGTGCATTGCAGAAATTGGCTTGCTCGCAAATACTCTCATAGACATTATGAAAGATTTATTATAGATATATTTATTGTTTTTTTACAGAGATTTGTGAGATTGCAATGACCTCAGATGTCTTTTTGAGATTATAAATGGCACTCTTTGCTGGCGTTCTGCTAAACCATGCACGCAACAGCCACCTGCTTTAGTTAAAAATAACAGTATTTACAGTATTTGTAATATCACATATTTGTTGAGAGTGTGTATGCTGGAATTTCATAAATTTAAGGGAGAAAAAAGATAGATATGCTTATGAATCAAGAACAAGGCATTTATAGATAGATAGATATATAAACTGCTTATTAATGACTTCTAATGTAGGGACAGTGCTTTATAGAATATATATTTTCTAATGCTTACTTGTGCAGTTATTAAGTAGTTAGTTGTTATGCAAGTTGTTTTGCAAAAAAAGAACCGTCTTTATAAGAGTCATTTTCCCGTGAACCACAACTCACAACATGCATTGTATATTTTTGATTTCCTTAAAAGCATGATCCACAAGAGCCATTTGTTTGGAAATCAGATAACACTAGTCACAGTGAATATTTTTGCATCACTAAAAAGAATTAGCTCATAAGCCTAATTTGTTTGCGAATCTGATTTGCGTTCTGTGTTTCTCTAGCGTACGTGAATTCATTCTCATCTGTCTGGGAATCAGAATAGCTGCACTGTACGCTTCGCTAAAAACGTTGACTCAACAGAAATACATTTCTCATCCGATCAATCCAGGTAGATAAAATGAAGTATGGGTCTGTGCTTCTCGGCGTTGATATTGTTTTGCACTCAGAAGGTTTTTTTTTTTATTTTTATTCAGTAAATGAAAGCATGCAGCCTTGGCCTAGTAGTTATTACATGTGCTCTGACTTAACATGATGCTTTGATGTTCGAGTATTTTTATTCAATTGTATTATGTCACCATATTTCTTTCTCTCCCCATGAATCTCAGTCCTGTTTTTTCATACTCTGTTAATAATCATTTCTCACTCTTGCTCAAGCCCAGAACAGTTTTGAGATTCTTTCACTCTTGTTTTGTTTCAATAAGACCTTGAATTGCTTTTGCAGCAGCAAGGGATAAAACGAGGTGACTGAGTTCGCACCATACGTCAAATTATTCTCTGGATCCTGACAGGAAATGATTTCTTTTGGGGAACACGAATAGCACCAGGAACAATCCAGACTGAGGTATAAAGCACCTGCTAGCTCATATGCCATAAAACGGTATTGTGCTTGCTGTGGAGAACCTTTTAGTCATTACATTTCAGTCAGTTAGACATCATTGAGCTGAGAATGTGGCTATATTATCAGGGACAATGATTGCTCCCACACTCCGTATATTTGAGAGACTTAGGTCGTGGGTTGGGAGTGGGATGTGGGGAAATAAAGGTGAAGTTGAATATTTGTCATTGGATATTTCATAGATTTACATCCTTCACCCTCATGTTGTATAAAAAGACCTTAGAGGTTAATATGATCACTGACCTCCATTGTATAGCCAAAAAATGCAGAGACATTCTTCATAATATACCGTATATTTTTTTTTATGTTACACAAAAGAAAGAAAGTCATAATGTTTCTGATACGAGAATGTCAGAATGTTTAGAAATGTACGTTAAGGACAGGGCGTCTAACTTAAAGCAAGACTAATTGTTCAAAAACAGGATTCTTCAGGACACATGCTAAAATGATGCACAAAACTAACATAGCGCAATAAACCTGAACGAAACAACATAAAATGCTGCATCCCGTGCTAGCAAAAAGTTAGCTCTGTTCATTTAAAATTCCTTACATTCTGGCGCCCATTCTTTCTGAAGGTTTATTATATCCTGGACTTGGGCGCGTCACTCTTTCTTGATGTTTTACCCCTTCCTTCCTGCTGTGTACGTTTGACCCCAGCATCCCTTCTCTGTTATGATAACCGCGGGACGCGATGACCCTGGCGCAGCGGTTGCACACATCAGTTCACGAGGTGATACCTTTGTTGACCCCAGTGGAGATGAGCTTCCATCACTGATTAACAAGCTGTTGACGCGCATCTATCTCTATTATATCTCGTCCTTCACTCGAATGTTCACACTCGGTTTTCCTCAGAGATAAAGACAGCTAGCTTCTTGTTTTTTCACCTCTTATTCCAAGGTCCCATTTGTCCTGTCGTGTTTATGCAAGAATGTGATGATATGGGTGCAAGGTTCAAGGCTTGACGTGAACCAGAAACATCGTAAGGACTGACACTATAAAAAGGGTGATGAGATCAATCTAGCGAGCTTCGGCTTGGCTCTGAAACATCCCTGAAAACCTCCCCAAACACTTCCCCTCTCTAATCGTCAGATGTTTGATGGGTATGGAATGTGAGCTTTCCGAGCAGATTGTACTTGTTTTCCACCTCGTTGTGTCTTTGAAAGATCTAAATTGTTTTTTAAAATAGCCCTTTTCTTTATTTTTAGAGGCTAATTAAAAAAACCTCACTGATTCCAGCCTCTTTTTCTGTTTGATCTGACCTCACTCAAAGCAGAAATGAAATTATGGGCTACACATGGCCACTCCGCCGCAGAAATTGAGCGGAGATAAAGAGCGTTTCTAATGTATGGGAGTGGCATGGCACTAAAGTAGATTGTGGAATCCGCTGCATGAATAATGCATACTCTTGGGACGCATTTACATAAACATTTTTTTCACAGACATCTGGCACGGATCAGATTTTTGCAGTCTGATTTAGACCAACTTTAAATATGCTTCTATTGCTGCACTCTGTCAATAATAATTTAGTGGATTTGCAACAAGTACCACACTAATAAATGACAATGCTACTGTAATAAAATCTCTGAATATCACTTTAGTTGGAAATCCAGTCTAAAATCTGTTTAGATAAGACTAATGAATTATGTTTTGCTAAAGTTCAATCAAAATATTTAAGAATGGAGAAGACAAATTCAAGAGTTAAAATCAATACCCACTCCATATAAATATCTTTATTCCATATAAATATTGTGATTTTAATTATGTATTTATTTATTTATATGTATGTGTACTGTCTATATTTACTGTATACACACACAAACACACAGTACATAGTTTGAAAAAAAAAAAGTTTTTATATTTTATATTATATATAAATACATTTAATAGATAACATTTTTCTTAAATATATACTTGTATGTGTTTGCATTTATATATAGATAATATGCATAGCATGCAAATATTATGTAAATAAAAACTTTTCTTTTTTAGTTTTTTTGTACAATTTATGTCTAAATTCACAAAAGATAATAGGTGCGCCTCAGGATACGTAAATGCAATAAAAATAAATCAAATTTAAGTTGATGCAAGTGCCTTCCAGATGCGTTATTCTAAATCGCTGCAGTCATCAACAGTGCCCCGAAAGACGCATCAGCATATGCCGCATTAGCATAACCTCCGTCGGCCATCTGTTGAACGCACACCACCAAGATGCCTACAGTCATGATGACTGCGAAACCAAAAATACCTGCTCCAGCAACCACGAGCGGCGTCCTGTGACGGCGGTCTCTGTGGAATGAGTGTGACGGGCGTGTTGCTTTGATACAGTGCTGCTTTATCTTCACACGCAGTCAGGGCGAGTCCTGGCCTCTCGCCCGCTGCCTCCAATAGAGATGCCCAAAACAGAGTCTCTTTGATCACCTCGTTTGATGTGTCTGAAATAATAGACATCACTCCAGGCGTCGCTCAGGTTCTGCCCAGCTCTCTATCAGCCCTTTTTACAGCTTTTTGTGTTGAGGTTTGGTTCAGATGTTGAGCAGCGAGTTAGCGGTGCCAGCACTCATTTGAAAAGCTGTGAGTGAGTGTTGAGACAGCTGTGAAACCGTGTTGAGACAGCTGTCTGAAGGAGGCGAGCGAGTGTGTGTGTGTGTGTGTGTGTGTCTGAGAGCAACGGTGACCACCGTATCCAGTCAAACTTTTGTTCACAGTCTATATCAACTTCTGTTTTTCTGCGTGGAACTGAGCTGAAGTGATTCATCATTTAAGCACAGATTGGATGGAGGAGAAGATTCAGTTATCAGTTTGTTTTACCATGCTGAGATGCTATAAGCTTTTCTTTTTACCGGTATCTGAGAGAAATGAATAATAATTGGTACCGTTTCTGTTATTAGCTGTTGTTTCGGTAACTTTTCATAGCAAGGTCCCGTTAGTTAATGCATTAGATAAAGTTCACCCAAAAAGCTGTCACTTACTCAAGTTTTTCCAAACCTAAACAAAGATATTTTGAAGAGTATCAGTAGCCATTGAAGTCCATGATGTGTGAATAAAAATGGAAATCAATGGCTAATGTTGGTTTCTTGCATTCTAAGTAAATGAGGACAAAATGTTTTTTTTGGAACTCTCCCATTAACTAAGAATGCTGAATATGTTTATTACTGCATTTTTTTTCTTCTGTGGTAATGTTGTAACAACTGTTCATCCATGTTCTCAGATTCACTCAATAATAATAATGTGCTTTTGATAATGTAAATGTTGAACGCAAAATTAACTAAGATGAATAAATTCTTCATTTGAAAAATCTAGTCATCTAACGTTTACAAATAGAAACTTACTTTAAGTTAACCTTTTTTATAACAATATGCAGTACCCATTTCAACCACTAACAGGCGATATCACATACTGCGCCTTAAATCTGTATGATCCTGCCCAATTCTAGTCATCGTAAAACCCAGCTCATGTCAAGAAATTAACTTGATTCCTGTTTCTCAGAAAAATAATACTGCCAGTAATTACATTTGCGTTCCAGGACGGAATGCCTTTGTTTGTGCAGTACCCACTTCAGCCACTAGCGGTCAATCTTACGTACTGCACCTTTAAACCCCAACACGATCTTCTACTGCAAAGCCCTTCCTCTTCCACTAGTTCTGTCTGGCTCATTTGACTCTCGGTTCTGTCCGGGACCCTAGACTTTCCTCCTCGTCTAAGCTTGTCCAGCTAGTGAGGTTGTTCCTGGTCCTCGGTTTCCACCAGCTTCACCTTAATCCTCCGAGCCTGCGATGTTGCCCTGGTCATTGGCTGTGATCCATCCCCCCTCCCCCTTTCATCACCACCTCTCCCTTCCACTTCTTCCTCACTGGTGATACGCATCTGAGTGCGTAACGTCTGGTTTGGTTTAGTTCTTGTTTTCTCAGTTTCTACAGTATGTCTGTCTTTGGTTGTTTTTGTGGCTTCTGATTCATTACACTTGTGTCTCGTTTAGTTCCTACTTACCCCGGCGTGTGTTTAAATAGCTCTCTGTTTGTTCACTTTGTGTACAAAGTTGTGTACATTTACTTTTACTTTTGGATTACTAGGAATTCTTGGATTACCTTCTTTTGTTTGTTTTAATAAACACCTGCTGCTTTTAGATCCTTCACTCAGCTTACCCAACTTCTCATAAGCCGCGAAAGAGCAAGGAAATGATGACACATGAATATATTCTTGTAATGATTAGTCATGTCCTTCAACACAAGTGAATGTTACTCAATAATCTCACATTTATTGCTCGCTCGCTTAGATGAAACTTTACAGTCTTCAAACTGTCTGCTATCAATTAAAACACCTATAATAAAACTCTGTGAAAAACGTAATTATCCTGTCTTAAGCTGTTAAATTAACACAGGCTGTCCAAATGGCTGATTCATCAGTCCTATATGCAAATAACGCTGCCTGAATCCAACCGTTCCGCATGCAAAGCAATCGTGGATTGTGCTACATGAAGTTATGTGCAGATGTAGCTCTACAAGCAGGATTACTGGGTGTCTGTGCAACTGTTGCTTCACGGTACCTGCTGCTGAGAATTGTAATCTGTCAGGTTGGTGTTGTAGCTCCAGCTGGCCTCTGTGCTGAAGTAGAAGACCTCCTCGGCGGTTGAGTTGTAGTCACTCACGAAGCTCTCGGCTCCTTCCTCTGTCATTAAATAATCCCCCGGGATCCACTCGGGTTTCAGAGCCCCGCTCGTGCTGATGAGAGTCAGCAGCACCACTGCCCGGTACATAATTGACCACAACTGCGACGTGAGGAAAGGGAAGAGTGCAGGAATGAAAGTTCCCGGAGGAGCCGTCTTAACACACTCACTGCTGGATGCTCCTGTGGTTGTTTCGTATGTGTCCTTCCTTCCCCCTTTCTCCTGTTAATCAGGCACAGAGCTGCCACAGCCGGCTCTTTTAAGTGCCAGTTTAACCCAACCCACCCTCTCCTCTTGAAAGATACCGACAGTTGCTCTCTTTCGCTCTCTCTCTGTCTGTCCCTCCTACTTTCCCCTTCCTCCTCTCTCCCAGGATTTCCCTCCACCTTTTAGTTTTTCTCAACTGCTTATAGACACCTGGATTTTATAGAAAGATTTTTTTTTTCTTTATCTGAGA
This sequence comes from Puntigrus tetrazona, assembly GCF_018831695.1. Taxonomy (NCBI): domain Eukaryota; kingdom Metazoa; phylum Chordata; class Actinopteri; order Cypriniformes; family Cyprinidae; genus Puntigrus; species Puntigrus tetrazona. The sequence continues at coordinate 818,084 of NC_056710.1, read as the reverse complement.
CAGCAGTCATATTCTCAGACCTTGCATACTATTCCAAGACATTCAATCGGTCTGGATATGAACTCAGATCTTCTTAGAACAATTGATCATTCATTTAATAGCTCTTCTTACTGTATGACAGCATTTGTGACTGTTTTTTAAAGAGAAAATATGCTACTTCTGTCCTCATTTATTTGCTATTGTGTCGTTCCAAACCTGTATGACATTCTTTAAAAACTGTTTATTTTAAAAATTGTATTCTGTTGAACATAAATTTAAATATTTTAAATATTTTGGTCTATATAACAAATTTGAAATGGCATCATTTGGAACATTAAATCCTTTAACATTTAGGATTTTTATTTATTTATAGTTTTATATGATATATATAACATTATTATGTTTTGAATGTGCTTACAGTGTATTTCAAATCTTATCAGTATACTACTTAAAGTAAGTAGGACTTTAGGATAAGTGGATGTTAAAGGTTCTTCGTGGAACCATTCATGTTAATAAAGAACCCTTAATTTTAATAGTGCAAATATGTACTATGGTCAAGTAGGTCGAAAAGCACTTTTTAGTGCAACTAAATGCATTTAATATAATTTAATTGTAAACCTTCTATTACAGAAATATCGCATTTAGTATATGCTATCAGTAAAACGTACAGTTAAAGGTATGCTATAATTGTACTATAATTGTATTATTTTTTTACAAGGGTGTCTATCTGTCACGTCTTTGGACTGTTATTGTTTTTGTCATGTGCTCTGTGTGCCCTACCTTCCGTTCCTGTTAATTATGTCATTGTCTTCACCTGTTTTTTGTTAATTTAGTCAATTTCCTTGTGTATTTAAGTCCTGTGTGTTGGTATTCAGTTTGTCCGATCGTTGAGGTCCTTACACATGGTTTATGTTCTGCCTGCTTGCTTGTATATATTTATTTTGCCCGATTAGAAGATTAAATTATTTTACTTGTCACCTGCTCCGTTACTCTAAAAACACAACTGAGGCATTTCCAGAGTTGGGCAAGATCCGAATTTTAATATATACTGTCTTTTTAAAAGTAATTAATACATTATAATATTACTGTCTCTGAATGGAAATGCATTACACTGCTTTTGCGTAAGTACTATAAATATAGTGTAAGGCCGACATGGTATAGTATGACCCCGTAGGTCTCCAAATCGACAGCATAATGTTATAAGCACAGTGAAGACATGATACAGTAAGTAATGTTTTAAGTAAACATAATGTGCAGATTAATGAATAAAATTAATCTCAAAATAGAAATTTGATGATGGCAAAACCCTGTCTTAATGGAGTTATTCAGTCATTTGCAGATTCGTTCAGATTGATTGATTCGTTCAGAAACAAAGCAGAATGGCTCACTGAATCATTAATTCGCTATTTGTTTAAAAACATGGATTCATAATGAAACGTATGTGTGTTGTACACATGCATTTAAGGTGTTGAGCACTGTAGCGTATTATTTATTACGTATTACCTCTCAGGACTATGACCCTGTTCTGGGGCTGCTAAAATTACATTTTAGGGCTAGAAATGCATATTAATATTTACAAGTAAATTAAGAACCACATAATTTTGGGTTAAAATGTGTTGTAATGAGTATAATATTACCAAAATTATATTAATAATGCCTTATTTTACTACGTTACAGCAAAAAGTAATACATTACTCTAATTACTGTAATTGCTTTACTTTCGTAATGCGTTACTCCCAACACCTCTGCATTGCCAAGCTCCAGCTCTTTTATCTCTGTTCAATCAGCAATTCTACAGAGAGAGGCAGAGTATTGCTTTCTATTCACTAAGGAGGTAAATCTTAGTGAAGCAGGTAGATGGTTTAAATAGCTTCTTGCACTACAGTGGTTACATCTGCAGTGTTGCATGAAGAGCTCTGAAGTGCCTGCTGTTAGAATTAAAAAATGTCAAGTATTTTATCATCCAAACTGAAATCAGTTGCTTTGGTTCACTGTAGCAAAACTACATGTCAACTAGCATTCATTATGTGTCTGTTGAATATACTGTATGCTAACATGTATGGATAAATAGGACTCTTTGCAAGTATGTGAACATTCTAGCTATTTTACCTAAGTCTACTAATATAAAATAAGCATTGTGTTGTTTTCAGGTTTGTTTTAGCTAGTACTTAAATAAACAATGTCAAGATGTGATATAGTCCATTATAAATTAAGTACTTTAAATGTGATGTTCATTGTGTACAATGTATACTAATTAGAACATTTTATATATATATATATATATATATATATATATATATATATATATATATATATAGTAAATGTTCTAATTATATTCTATATACTGTATATATATACATATATGCATTCATTATAATGCCTTGAGGCTACTCTTATAATGTGTTTATTCATATGGGCTTCATAAAAAGTGTTACCACTTTTTTACTTGAAAGGCTTGACTTTCATTCCTACTGCTGGTAAAATACGTGTTGCGCCTTCTCCCGTTCTTATTTTTTGTGGTCCGTCTCCTCTTACAGGAAACTGTCTCTCAACATTGGAATGGATGTTGTGGCATTGCATACCATTGCAAAGATAATAACAGTGTTGCAATTTGCACTGATTCGACCGTAACGATATTGTTCTGAGCTTGGCACCGCATGGAAGGAAACCTCACAGAGAAACCCAGGGAAAGATTGTCAGTTTATTCCTGCATGTGACTTTGAGAACAAGTCTCCTTGTGTTGAGAATGAAGAAGTGCGTAATCACACATCCAGATGAGCGTACTGGAGAATCCGTCCGTAATCCTTGAGCAAACGATGTCATCCTCCCGGAATTTATGTGATGGGCTTTTTTTTGAGAAGACGGATTAGGGCAGCTTATGGTGTCACGACCATGTCCATAGTTCTTCGCTGACTGAGCTAACGACTCCTGCACTGCATGACCTCCTATTAGGCATTTTTGGGGGGTGTGAAAAAGGAAAAAGCAGCATGGTCCTTTAGAGAGTCCACAATATCTTGTGCCAAGGAGACTTGGCAAGTTAAACTTTACACACTGCAAATTGAAGCCTTCTTAATAAACACTCACTCCTTTCTGCCAGCTTGTTTGCTCGGTTAAGGCAAGGCATTGCAGGCGAAACTGTTGGTTTTTCACTTTACGGACTCTTTTGCTTCCATAACTTCAGACACGTAGACCTTCAGAATTTAAGGTTTTATTGTGTTACACTTTATCTGTTTGCGTCTCTAGCTTTCAAATACAATACATATTTTTAAAAGGCACTTAAACAAAACTTGACAGATTTATTCCTGTCTTTATTCTAAAGGTTTTTCTAGAGGAGTTTGTTTGTATATCGTCTCCATCTTCCATCAGTGATTACTAATACGCTAATACAAGAATACTCAAAGAAAATATAAAACAACTTTTTTTCAGCAACTTGTCTCCTCAGCGTTTCATCCGCGTAACCATTATGGTTGAAAAGAGACTATTTTGATGATATCCTTAATACTTTATACAATTTTCAAATCCACATCTTGGATGGACTCAAAGTGAGTAGAACTGTTCTTACATTAGTAACCAACCCACCGAACATTTTCCCTAACTGTGTTAATTGTGTTTGTGTTAATTTGTTCATTTTTGGTAAGGATGTAATAATGTGTATCTTTTATATTCTCTATTTTTTCAGTCTTTAAACATGCATTTCGGCCTAACAGTCTATAGGGAAATAACTTTTCATGAATGTGCTGAAATGGCCTCCATATCTGTCAATACGAGGCATAAATTGCTCTTAACATGCTGACAATGAGTTTTTCTGATAAGGGCCGCTTTGCTCTGCCACCGGAGTGTCTTTTATTGACCGAAAACACAGTGCTGTTAACTGTTAACTGTTGATAAACTATCAGATGCAAAGGTGAGACTGATAGTTAAACGATATCCTGCTGAATCTCAAGTGTTGTTTACTGGAATTGTATAATATATTCATTTATCGTCTCAATAAGGTCTAATCAGCGTAGAAGGCCACCATCACCAGAGAGCAAATGACGTCTAAAATAGCATCTGATTAATAAAATATCAGATGAATGTCGACAGCAATAAATCAGTGGGTTAAACATTATTCTAGAAGTTAAATATAAAAGGAAGCAAAAGACCAAGATATCAAATGCTCATGGGGCTGCCAATTTAATATGATAATTTAGTGCAATAATTACACGATTTTCAACGTAAACCTTAATTTTATTTATATTTGTCAGTCACATATAAATGAAACATAAAAAAAGTACACTTTCTGTAATTTTATTAGTAAATTAAACACATAAATCAATACCATGTTAACTGAATAAATTAATCTGATTTCACAATGAACATTTATGCCGATTCTAAGTAATTGGAATATATATATTTGTATAGTATGTATTTTATGTGTAAGTCAAACGCATAAAATACATAAAAAACACACGAATACACACACTTTTCTAAAACATCCCCAGCGCTATTCTGTCTGTGGTCTGGTCTTATTTCTCTCTGCAGAGATACATTTACATGTTGGCTGTTCTGTTTCACTGTTATCCATGTGATACGCATTGTTTAGACTCTGCTGTCACATCTCAAATCTGGAACATAACGTAAGCTTGGAACCAAACTAGAACAGCCTTGGAGATTAAAACCTGCATCTGGGGCAGAGTTCACGAAAATCAAGAAATAAATTAAGACATTTCTTAAGATAAAGAAGTAAGGTACGTAATTTTTTTAAGTGCAATTCTTAAAAAAAATCTTAAGACGTTATCAATTATGTTCTATGTTTAAGAAAAAACAACAACAACAAATTAACAAACGCTATATTTTTATTGTATCACTTTATTATCCTTTTTTAAAATCCCATCCTGGTGAAGTATTTGAATGTAAGTGCGTGAGATGTGTTCGTTTAACAACATTAATGCTAGTTAATATATGTATAATATTGTAGTAGTTACACAGAATGTTACAAGTTTTATTATTTTGTATGTTTAATATTTGTAAAAATAATAATTTCATTAAAAATCTTACCCTTTATTGATCTACAGCTAGTTGGCAGTTATCTATAATGGTTTTTATGATGATTTTTATCAAGAATTCTTAGGTTTTGTCTTAATCGTAAAACAAAACCTAATCTTATTTAACTTAAGAATTACGTTAAGAATATTCTCAAGAAGATTCTTTGGTAATACAAAATAGTCTTAACTTTTTTCTTACGTTAAATAATAATAAGAAAATGGTTGTTAAGATGAAATTTCTTTTTAAGAATGTTTTATGAATCCGGCCGCTGGTTTGCAAAATCTACTGTTATTATTTACACAGGCAGTAAAAATGAATAACATGTTGAAAAAAAAACACAACCCTGCAATTTAATCCTCATTAGGGAATCAGGGATTTCCTCCCAAGTCCTTGTACCAAAACATCCTCATTGTACATTTGAAAACAATAAGTTTTTTTATAGCTCAGTGTGAGTGCTCTAAAAGTGTTTGAGCCATTCACCACTGTTTTTTCCTTAATGCTCTATTTTACATTTATTGTTGGGGGCATTGGCCTTTTCACAGCAAGACCATTTAGGTCCATATATATATATTTGAACACAGGTACAATTTTTGTTATTTTAGATGTTCTGCCCCAAGAGAGCCTCCAGATTACCACCACACCGGCCACTGCGCCGTGGACCTCATTACGGGGGAGCCAGTGCCCCACAGAAAGATTTACCCTCTGTCATTTCCGGAGCAAAGGGCCATAGAGGAGTACGTGGAAGAGGCTCTTTGCCTATGGATACATCCCCCCTTCTATGTCCCCTGTGCTTTGAGTTTCTTATTCGTGGCCAAGAAGGACAGAGGCTTGAGGCCCTGCATTGACTACAGAGCACTGAACCAATTATACCTCAAGGCAGAAATACATTCATTACATAAGTCATCTGTTTAATTCCTAGGCTATCACATTAATGCCAATGGTGTCAAGATGAATGCGGAGAAGGTACAAGCCATCACTTCCTGGCCAGAACCCACCACTTTAAAGATACTTTAGAGATTTGCTGGATTTACCAAATTTTATACAAGATTCATCAAAAACTATAGCATCATCTTCAGTTCCATCACAAGTCTCCTCAAGGGTAAGCCCAAGTCTCTGTCCTGGACCCCCAAAGCCACAGAAGACTTTACCACCCTTCAACGGGCCTTCAAAAAGGCTCCCATCCTCGTCCATTACAATCCAGAAATTTCGTAGATGCCTCAACTACTGGTGTGGGGGGGGGGCATCTTATCTCCATTCAAGTACCTACTACTCCAGGAAACTCAGCCAAGTGGAAATTAATTATGATACTGGCACTGACTAACCTTTAGGCTTCAGAGGATCATACGGAGCAGCCTGAGAACATACTTCCATCTCAAGTCATTGTCAGTGCCATTGAGTGAGAGATCTCTCCAGCCACCTCCAGTGATGCTCCAGCCAGCCCGATGGGCTGTCCCCCAAAGCTCCAGTTTTTACCACAAGCACAACACACCACTCATTCACACATCTCTCTGGGCACTGGCCACCCAGGGGTCAAGAGCACCCTCTCGCTGCTAAAAGATTGCTTCTAATGGCCGAAAATGGCAATGGATGTGAGAAGGTTCGTGCAGGGGTGTAAGGAATGCGCCATGACTCCACGAAGACATAGTATCTGATAGAGGTCCTCACTGTATATCTCATGTGTGGAAAATTCTTTTTTTAAAATCCTAGGTATCCATTAGTCTGGTATCCTGAGTTTAGGCTGAAAGGAAAATCCAGGAAGCAGTTCGCAATTCCTGCAAACCTTTTTCCACCAGGACGCTTGGAACCCGTTCCTGGTCTGGGCAAAGTACATCCAGAACTCCCTTCATCAGCCAGCTACTGGACTCACTCCCTTCCAGTGCATACTCGATTTCCAGCCCCTGCTATTCCTCTGGTCCAGGGAACCCTCCGATGTCCCTGCGGTTGGCCACTGATTCAGAGAGAGCGAGAGGGTCTGGCACGATTCTCATCACCATCTTCAGTGGGCAGTCCACAGACAGAAGATAACTGCTGTCAGAAGACAGATCGGAGACACCCAGCTATAAACCAGGTCAGATGATTTGGCTGTTCACTTGGGACGTGTGAATACCCAGCAAAAAGTCCCAGATTTGTTGACCCCTTACCCATCCTGGAACGGATCAATCCCGTAAGGTATAAACTACAACTCCCTCCACAGTACAGAATTCAATTGTCACTCAAACATTATCATCCACCTGTTCCTCTCCCCACAGATCCTGCCCAGTCAGAAGAACCCCCTCCTAGAAGACAACATGATATATAAGGAGAAGGAGATTCTAGAGTCTCTGCGTCGTGGTCAAGGTTTTCGCCGAGGAGGGGGTAATGTCATGGATCTGTCAGGCTCCACCACCACCCAATCACAGCGCACACCTTAACCTGAGTTCTAATCAGCCACACCTGCACCCAATCCACTCAGTAATGAAGCAGCACATAAAAGATCACTGCACTCTTCCCACAGTGCCATCTCTTTTTGTAGTTAAAAAAGTTGAATATTCTGCAATGGCCGTCAATCTCCTGATCTCAACCCGATTGAGCATGTATTGTTAAAGACCAAACTAAATCAGAAAGACCCACAAACAACAGAAGTCAGGCCTAGCAAAACATGACAGAGGAGGAAAGCCCATCTCTGATGATGTCAATGAGTTCCAGGCTTAAGGCAGCAAAGGATTGCCTGTAAAGGATTCTCAGCAATAGAACAAACATCTGAATTATATAATCTATATAATATTTAATAAATGCAGATCCATACATATATATGTGAAACTGAAATCTTATAAAGACAGGGAAACAATCTGGGAGAACTAAAACTGGTCAAAAGACACAGGTGGAAACTAATTAAATAACAATGACAAAATGAGGAGAGAAGCAGGAAGGACCAAATAATTAAAAAAAAAACAAAAGAACAGCCCAGGATCGTGACATGATGAGCTTTTAGTCATGAGCGGTTCTGAGCGCTTGCTTCATCCAGCATACTAGTGAAAACAACCAGCATAAAAGTGTTACTGGATGTGAAGCTGTTGTTATATTTGCACAGCCCTGAAAAATGAAACAGCCTGCTTAAAATAAAACTATTTATGAGCGTTTGGTGCTACAGACATAACCTCAGTCTCATTTAAAAGTGAATTATACAGTGCCCTCCAAAAGTTTTAAAATAAAATAAGCTTTAACATTGTTACAAAAGTTATGAACTTCAGATAAATGCTGTTTGAACTTTTATATTTATCAAATTCCAAAACTATAACTCTTCAATATAACACTATAACTCTAACACTTTTGATGGCATTACAGTATAAATTGGCGGGGATGCCAACTCACGCAATTGACACCGTTCTCATGCTCTTACGTCAGATGTACATTTTCTCACACAGTTTAAACCAACAGTGAAAACTGTAATAATAGAATATTGGCAAAACGGATTTTGTAAAGGCTACAGTGCGTCTTTCTGTGTTGTAAAATGCATCAAAGGTTGCCATTTACAATGGGCCTTTGTAGCTTTAAATAGTTTAACCAATCATTGTTATTTGCCGTTGCCATGGTCATTGCTGACCATGGGTCATTCTACAAAATCAGTGCCTTTTGCATCCAGAATTTTTTTTTTATCAGTATTACATAAAAAGTCAATATGATTTTTCTTACTCAACAGGTCTGTTAATTTTGAAATTGAAGGCAAAATTATATAAAAATAACATTTGCATGCTGTTCTAAATACATGGTCTCATTGTTTCAGGCAAAAATAAGCATTTTGTTTTTTATAAAATATAAGTAATTTTATTGGTGTCACCTGATTTCAACTCATCCCTGTTACCCTTATCCAAAAAAGCCCTTGTAAAATAATGTACATTCAAGTGACATAATTTCTTGAAGGTTACATCATCTGTCAGCCAGGATTTCACCACTTAAAACACAAGAATGTTTCTCTCACTCCTCTATGAGGCTTGACTGAGGGAGTGGGGAGGTCATCATGCAATGACAATCCTGTTAGGTATTTCTTACATTTAATATAATCAAATCTTTTCAAAGTGTACAGTATGTGCTTTTGTGAAGTTGTTTTGAAATCATCAAACCTGTTACTGTAACTCTTTAGAATCATGTTTTGGCATGTGGGTAACAGGGATGACATTGAGCACATTTCATGCACATTCTTTAGCAGAGTATGCTTAATAAGCCAAAAACGCACTTGGTCATGTAAACGCGGTAAGCTCTTTTTCGGAGTAATGTCATTAACATTGTTTGCATTGATCCGGTTTTTACAGATTGTCTGCATAAAATTCAAAACCTTCAGTGTATTACTGAGCTAATGTCTAAGCTATCTTTGGTTGCAAGACCGTGACATCGGCCATCTTTGAACTTTTCTCACTGTATGACACAGTACCAACGATCAGGAGCCACGATTGTTTCATGGTGCCAATCTTTCGCCTGGGACAGCGGAAAATCGTGCAGTGTTTTGGGCTTTACAAAAGCAGCGCTAACAAAAAAAGGGAAAACTAACAGACACAATAGAAACAGGGAAAACACTTCATCTAAAGTACAAACACAGCCAACACCAACCAAAGCCCCCACCCATCCCACCATGGAAACTGTCAACTCAAAAGCTGGCAACCCTGAATTGACTCTATATACTTTATTAATACACCTCCTGTAGAATTACATTAACTTTTTTTTTTACATTTTCACACAATTTCTCTATAGTGAAAGTAGTAGTACAGTACAGTAGTACATTCACATAGTGTGAAAAAATTCAACTACTGAAAAATATTCTAAACTACTATAAAGTAAAAATAAAACTATTATTAAACAAAAGTCAAAATTAAAATATGGTAATATAATTTAATCAAATGAATAGCACACAAAAAAAGGATCAAATAGCTGTTATTTTTTCATTTTAAGAAAAAATTATATCTAATTGTTTATCTATTGAAAGTCCATTCAACGATGGCTTTTTGTATTTTTTGATGCCCTAAAAGTTTGATTGCATGGATAGAATATCTTAATTTTTTTGTATGACCTGTAAAGCAAGTAAAATGGTGAGTAAAACGCAAGTAAAATTGCGAAAAAGCATGTAATGTTGGCTAGACAGTTTAAAGTGTACATCCATACCAGTAAAAAAAATGATACTAGTGTCATTTTTAACACTGATCCTAAAAGTCAAAACAAAAGGCATGAGGATTAAGACACAACCTAATATGACCAGTTTTTATGGCATATATTTAAAACAATGCAGTTTCCTGAACAAAAAGCGCTTGTTGTAGGTGTGTACACTGATATTTTAAACAGCTTGTAACCTACTTATAAGAGTGACAGAAATTCAGACACGGAGAGTCAGGTTTTCCAAAACCAGGAACTTCAGAGCAGTCCTTTTTACATTTACATTGTGTGACATCACATCCTGTTTTTGGTTTTGGATGTCTTTGGCCTTTTGGCGTTGAAAGTGGACAGAGCTGTGCTTTTTTGGACCGCGCTACGGTTTGGGAGCAGCATTCACACTAAAATAACTTTAAATAAGCTACGCTAACAGAGCAATCTCACCAGAGTTTGTACTTGCATATGTGGATGAAGAAAAATGTATTTCCTAGCTTGATCGTCTGGATGACGTGGAGATACCTGAGCATGAGAAATAAATGAACTTTCTGTCACAGGAACATCTCCAGCTCACAGGGACTTCAGCTGGTAATTCAATTCTGCAGCTGTAATAGAAATCTGTGGAGTGTGTCAGAGCTGTGATTGCTCAAAACATCCAATCTGCAGAGATAAGGGAAGAGCTCGCTTTGACTAACACAACGCTGAGCCGGGGAAAACCCACGCCGGGTTCATCTGATCAGCTTGATGCACAAAAACCTGCTCCAAACGTGGAGAACACGTTTGTGTTTTGTTCTTCAAAGGTCTCCCTTGACACTCTTTAATTCTTATGATTTAATCAATCCCACTTTGCTTTTTCATGACTCGAGAGACTCATGAACTCTTGTGTCTACTTCTTCAAATTTATAGCCACAAATGAGACAATTGTTTGCCATCATGCAGTGAGTGAATAAAACTATCTAGCAGCTCAGGTCTTTTAGTGGATTAAAATATTTGCAGATTCTCAGAAAGATCATTGTTTAAAGATCTCTTATAAAACTCGGATGTGGGATGAAGTTTGAGAAGCCGGATGCTCAATCAAAAGTGAATGTTCTCCATTTAATCTTGTTATTGTATAGAGATACAACACCAATATAAACGGGAAAAGTTATGATTTTTTTTCTGGAATGGGAGTCTTCTTGTTATATGAATAATTGCCAACAATCAATAATAGCCTGGAACACACTCAGATTTTCCCCTGATTTTACAGTGTGAACAAGTTGATGCTAGTTGACTGAAAGTCCGCAGATGCCACAGAAAACCATAGTCACAGATGATTTTTTTATTCTAAGACGTCTGAAAATATCATTATCTGTTAAAATTTGAAAAGTCATATAGCGTATTCCAACCTTAAGCTGAGGTTTGGTTAGCATGTATTACGTTGATTGTATGTGGACTGGCTTTTTAGAAAGAGACCTGCTGTAACCGCTTGTTCAAACTCCCATGCAGCTCTCTTTGAGTGTTTTTGGAAACCCTGCGGCTGGCACCAATTCCCGCTGTACGTATTCCTGTTAAATGGAGTCATCTCAGAGCGATTGTTGCATACATCAGTGTTTTCTAGTAGGTTGAAATCATAAAACAGCAGGGTGCTCACTGACATTACGAGAAATGTGATTTCAGAGTATCCACCAAATGTGTATTAGGCCAGGAGGGGGGATTGAAATGAAATGTCTCGAATGTGCGACACTGTTTCTCATTTACATCAATCATCATATAAACACAAAGCTGTTTCTTTTTTTCGGTTGTGTAGGCAAATCTAGCCATGGTTCAAGATTTCCTAGACTATGTTAGGAAAACCGACAATTTTATAAATGCTGAAACTCTACCAGCTGGTTAATATTGTGTTAGTATTATCTAGTGACAGATAAATTTGCTCCAAAATACTGCCGTTTGATTGGAGGCCTTTGACGTCAACAGCAAAAGATAGGGTAAATGTTTTCCCCTCCTGTTTAAGAGATGATTTTCCCGTGAGCGTATCAGAACACGGCATGATACATTTTTAGGGAGGTCTATAACTTCTAGATAGAGCTGTCTGTTAGCATTCCTGTTCATCGCAATAGCAGTTGTTCGGCTAGCAGAGTTCCACCTAAGTGATTTTTTTTTTTTTGCACCAATCAGCTGAGCTGTGAATGCCATTTGGCTAATCAAAAGGAAAATTACATCATGACAGCGCTGATTGACTACAAGTGCATGCAATCTTCCAAAGCATTAACTATCCAGAGCTGCCCTTTTATTCCCCTGCAGTCCCCTGTATTCCTTAAAACTCACCTTTGAAAATCAAAATGACATATTTAAAATAGTTTCCTATTTTATCATTAAAATGCCTTAAATGTAACTAAATATGCAAATCGGTAAATACAAAATATGTTGGTGATAGTATCATAATATCGTCTGACATTTTTTCAGTGTTTATTTAAAGACATCCAGTTATTTAGAATATAAGAGTATTTCATTGATGAGCAGTCAATGCACTATATAAGAATACACTATGTATGGTATGATTTTACTGCAAAATTCAACATATTACCATAAAATGATAACTGCAAATCTTGCCCGGAGTAAATTTGTTTCTGTGAATGGCAACAATTTATTTGCTTCTCTCTTTTTTTCTTTTTTTTATAGTTTTCAGCAGTCTGTATATATGTCAAATCTGTTTGTACTGATGTGCTTTTGTGATCAGTCGCAGCATTCATTTTTATAATGAGAGTATTCATGAGCATGCAGGAATTTGTTTTGAGCTGTGATTGGAGTCTGATTAAAAAATGCTGAGTTAAAAACAACCCAGGGTTATTTGGCAACCCAGCGCTGGGTAAATATTGGACAGAACTCATGCTGGGTTATTTTGACCTAGCTGATTGGGCTGAATGTTTTTACCCACCATGCTGGGTTTTTTATTTAAGTCATCTATTGTTTAAAAATGATTCTATTGATGGCTTAAAATGGACTGGAAAATAAAAAAGTATTACATACATATTTAACCAGTGTATTCAGTTCTCAAACCAGTGCATTTCTTCAAGAATATCTTTTTTCAGATGAATACAATCTGAGTTATATTATTGTCCTATGCTTTTATGCTTTTAAGTATTAAAGGTCTGATTTGATTGATTTTATTTAGTTTTTGAAGATGTAAATAAAACAAAGATTATAGGCCTGCTATATTTGTGTTTCTACACTCTCAGAAATAAAGGTACAAGAGCTGTCACTGGCGCTGTACCTTTTCAAAAGGTACCTAATGGATCCATTTTGATACCTTTAAAGGTACATATGAAGTGTACGTATTTGAACCTAATAGGTACAAAAATTCACCTTTTTGGTATCATCCCAGTGACAGCTTTTGTACCTTTGACCCTCAGCCGTGACAACCACTAACTAACAAGATAATTATTTATCCAGACATGTATCCATTGGACTGAGCATTAAAATACCGTAATCATATTTGTATAGGAAATAACATTATTTGTCACAAATTCTGACCAATCTGTGACCAATCTCAAAAGTTTTCACTTATTTTCTGCTCATATCTTGTTACATTTCTGTTTCTGCTGCGCTGTTTTATACTGCTAAATTTTACTCCCAAAAGTAATTACGCTTAAAGGTCAGACGGATTGATTTCAGCACCCTTAAAGGGCCTTTTCTAAACAAAGGCAATATTGTTGCAGGATGGATGTCTTTTTTTTTTCATTGAACTCTACATATGGGACAGTCTTCCTGTGGAACAGTTTTACACTTTCCTGGATACAGAAGATAAAACAACATGCACCAAACTATTAGTCATAAAGATCTTTTTCTGCCTGCATGGAAGCAGTTAATATCCAGTGATGAGATAAATAAATAAATAAATAAATAAATAAATAAATAAATAAATTTTATATATATATATATATATATAAATATAAATTTATTATTATTTTTTTTTTTAGCTGTAATATTTTAGCATAATTGTAAGACAATAAAAATATATAATATATTCTATAGCGAATATGGAGACGGGAGGCTGATTGGATCTTTATACAGCATGAAAAGTGCTTTGCATGCATAAAAAATGACAGTATCTATCTCCGTATTACAAACGTGATGCACGTGATGCTGGAATTATCGCAGATAATAATGATAACCAATTATCATTTAACCCCAGCTGCACGCAGACTTTGCTCATTAAAATCATTCACAGGGCAAAATATGAAGGCTAATCTATCGGGCTTTAGTTCATAAGGGGAGGAACTGTTCCTATCAGAGACATCATTAAAAAGCACAGCTCACGCTGACGGAGCATTAAGAGCAATATAATAACCTTTGAAAGCATCCGATCCGTAATTCTCTGTGTCGTATCACCTGAAATAGTCCATTTACTGAGGTATTTATGATCATGAAATGGGTTACTGTTTAATAGCATGGTTAAATATTTAATATTTGGTTTTCTGGAGAGACTTTTTGATGTCAGACTCACTAGAACCATGTTAAATTAGCCATTATAAGGCACGAATGTATTTTAATTCACTCGACAGCCTGTCAAAGAAGGAAAACGTTGAAATGTTTCACTCATACTTTGTATATTCTGGCCTCTTGTGGCCCAACCATGACATTAATTGTAGTTTCATCTCTCCAGTTCAAGGTTGTTGTTTTTTTTAAAAAATAAAAAAAAATAGTTTACAATTAAATAATTAACAAAATAAATACATTTAAAAAAAAAAAAAAAAAAAAAAGATTCTGCAATTTTTTTTTTTTTTTTTTTTTTACTTTTCTTGCCCTAAAAATTAGTAGTAGTAGTAGTTGCAAATGAATGAGAATTAGTTAATGTGTAAAAAAAGTTATTTATAGTTAAAATGTCTAAAGTGGACTGTCAAAATTTAACAAAACATTTCAAATAATATTAATTTAAAGAGAGCTAATCCTTTGGACAGACACACACACACACACACACACACACACACACACACAGATAGATAGATAGATAGATAGATAGATATAGAGAGAGAGACTGATACTGTAGAGACAGATATATGTATAGACAGATCGTACTGCATCATACTGTAAAAATGACTGTTCATTCATGAAGATGTCTGCCCGGAAGATTACTGTGAAATGCTTTACAAACACTCCCACTCTCCCAACACGTCTGTGCCTGTCATCTTCAGTCTAGTCGCTCTATAGTCCTGCTTCGGTTGAGTCTCACCAGAGTCGGCGGAGAGGAGCAGCATTCAGCAGCTCGTACTGCAGACCTGCACGATGAGAGACAACAGCTGTAAAGAACGCGTAGACAAAATCCTGCGAGAGGCTCCGACCGCCAGGAAAGCTCTTCTAGACAACCACAGCAATCTGCACAAGGTGGCCGATTACTGTCAGAACAAATACCTCAACGTGAGCCATTTTGAGTTTTTCCTATACATTTAAATGCGCAGTGACACGTCTAGAAAACTACGAAATGAGTTCTTCGCGTTTACGGTAGGCCTAAACATTCAGAATCAACAAATACGTTGCAACTATCCTAGAGATGACACGATCGCTTCTGTTCTCCTGTTTGACTTGGATTTAATAACAATTTATTAATGGTAATTTTTTTCATTACATTACTAGTCACACACGCATCTCACTAAAGTTGAAATTCATTTCACAGCTCCATTTATGGTACGAGTTATTCACGCAGATCGTCAAAAACATTTCTTAAAGCTGTACTTTTTCCAGTATGAGCTTTGTGCTGTCTGTACTGACGGCTTGCATGCCTAAACAAGGCTGTGGTATGTATTCCTAGTACTCCATGAAAACCTTTCTTAACATGTTTATCTAGGAATCTCATCTCTGTACCCCGGAGCATGTTAGTTTGCATATCCACATTAATATCGCCGGTAGGTCTTTATCGTTAATCGTAATATTCAGCATTATATTTATACACTATCATTTAAATGTTTGGGTTTAGTCTTTTTTTTTTTTTTTTTTTTTTTTTTTTTTTTTTAGAAAGACGGCGATACTTGAAAATAGTGAAAATAAAAATCTGTTACAAATAAATGCAATTTTTTTTTATCGCAGAATCCTAAAACTGTTTCCACAGGAATATTAAATGGCACATTTTCAACAACAACGACAATATTAATAATAAAATGCTCATTGTGTTACGGTGATTTCTGAAGGATCACATGACACTGAAGACTGAAGGAAAGATGCAGATAAATTACATTTTAAAATACGTTACAGTAGAAAATGCTATACAAAAAATATATATATTTTATGATAAATACACTACAAAAACATTTAAATATTTAAGTACTTGTAATAAAAAATTCCTGCAATCTTACTTTTAGTATAGAACAACTAGCTTTGTACTTAATGCACTTTAATTGTGAGAAAGTAGTACTGAAGTCCAGCTATACATGTACTGAAGTATATATGAACCTTCAGGTACACTTTAAATATCTTGCTTTTAAAGACCTCTTATTTAAAGATCATACAATCCTCAATACATTTTTTGCCTTTAGGTGGAGGACACGAGAAGCGTCATTGAAGAGTCCAAAGCTCTCACCACGCAGGCCCTGGCCAGTGTCACATATCAGATAAACAATCTGGCCACGTCTGTGCTGAAAATCTTAGATGCTCAGACGGTTCAGCTCAAACAGATGGAGTCCTCCGTCAACTTATTGACTCTGGTGAGCTACGCTTATCAGTGCTAGTCGTGACTAACGGCAGGTCATGAAAGTGCTGGAAGTACTAAACAATAATCGGTGATCACCCAAAAATGAACATGCCATCCAAGAGGAAGATGAGATTCTCTTCATCAGAATGGATTTGGAGAAAATTGGCGTTACGTCACTTGCTCACCAGTGGATCCTCTGTGGTGAATGGGTGCCGTCAGAATAAGACTCCAAACAGCTGATAAAAACATCACAATAATCTACAAGAGTCCAGTCCATCCAGCTTGGCGTAAATCCATTGTTAAAAATGTTCACTTCAGACCTTTTGTTTCTTGAGTCATCTATCCATAATGTTGCTTACTTCATTGATAATATGCACAGTTAACAAGCAAAAACAAAAACTGTCCAGAACTGTCCTTTATAAATATATATATATATACAACTTTGTTAAAAGGATTTGATTTTGATCCATTTCAAATGTTAAAGGGGTGTGTATATATATATATATATATATATATATATATATATATATATATATATATATATATATATATATATATATATATATATATATATATATATATATATATATAGAATTTTTTTATTTTTTTCACTTCACAAGACGTTAACAGAGTATTTGTACATTACTGTGATGTTTTTATCAGCTGTTTGGACTCTCATTCTGACGGCACCCATTCACTGCAGAGGACCCCTTGGTGAGTAAGTGACGTAATGGTGCATTTGTTACATATTCAGCCAAAAAAAATGTGTTCCGTTCCTTTAATAGTCAAAGTTGCAAACGGCACAAAATAGCCTCTTAATGTCTGTATTCACTTTCAGACGGTCGGCATGTACAAGGAGAAAATAGCTCGGAAAGAGATCGGAGTGTTGACCAACGAGTCAAAAGTCCCCCGGACTCAGAAGGTGGTCTCTCCGGCGAGCGGTCTGGAGCCCATGCGTTCTTACAGACGGGTTCCTATATCCTACACCCGCTTGGACAAACTGGGCCACGGCCACTGGCAAGGCAGCAAAACTGTGAGCGATTATTTCTTCAAATACGCTTTTTAGTTACACTGCTGTTTTTTCACTTTTTGTGGTTACATTAAAAGCAAATTAGATACAGTATGTTTTATAAATAAGAATAAACAATATGTGATATAATGTTTGCATTAGGCAAAGTAAAGACTTTTACATGATTACAAAGATAATCTTAAATAAATACTGTTCTTTTTGGATATTCTATTCATCAAAGAGTCATGAAAAATAATAAGCAGTCATTAGTCAAAGTCATTACGTCTATAAAAAATATTTATTTTAAAAAATTTTAATTATAAATTTAGATTTATTCCATTTTAAACAATCATACATTTATCACAAGCAAAATAAGCTGAAACAAAACTATTTGCCAGTATCCTATTTATTGCTCATCGGCAGTAATAAGATTACTCCATCATATTTGTAATAAAGTCTAAAATAATTTAAATGATTTGCTCAATATTTTCAGCCTAAAACCCCTACTGATTTGATGTATTTCTCTGAATTTATCATGTTGTGGCATCGAAGGACGAGGCAAACACAGACAATGAGGACTCTATGTCTGTTCAGCTCGGAGCACAGGACACCAGCACCTTCAACTGGTTTGTAATAAAAAGGCTTTTGCTCTTTATATTCAGACACATTTAGTGAAGCAGGTTTTTGATTAGCTCACTTGTTGCTGTGGTTTCAGGTCTTTCTTGGGTATCGCCGTTCCTCCTCCGTCAGTGCCAGACTCGGTGGCTCCACCCGATCTCTCTCCGGCTTCACCGCCTCCGACGCTCGTGTCTGACCGCTCCCCGTCTCTGCCTGCCCATCTAGACCTGTCCATGCTGCCTCCTCCACCTCTCCCAGACGATGAGCTGGATGACGCTCCGCCCCCACCTCCTCCTCCTTCTCCTCCTCCACCTGGTTCTGTGTATGGAGGTTCTGTGGTTCCCCCTCCACCACCTCCACTTGGCCAAAATACCTCATTAACTTCAGCAAACCCTCCACCTCCTCCTCCTCCTCCTCCTCCAGGGAACATGGCTATTCCTCCTCCTCCTCCTCCACCTCCTCCAGGCAATGTCCCTGTCCCACCTCCTCCACCTCCCGTCCAGGGTAAGACGGCTCTTCCTCCTCCTCCTCCTCCTCCTGGCTCTTACAGTGGATCTTCACTACCTCCACCTCCACCTCCACAAAACACCTCCACTGTGCCACCACCACCGCCTCCTCCTCCTAATACCGGAGGAAAGTTTATTCCCCCACCTCCTCCACCTCTCCCATTTTGATAGCTTTTTTCCAATGTATTTTTATGGAAAAGACTATACGATATTTAATACGACATACAGCTGTCAAACGAGCATCCAAAATAAATTTTTGTTTACATTTATATATGCATGTGTAGTGTGTATATTTATTATGCATGTATAAATACACACACATACAGTATATATATATTTAGTAAATATTTGTTTATACATTCATATTTGTATTTATAATATTATATCTATAAAATATTTAATATGTAAACATAATACATTTTATATTTATATATACATAATAAATATAAACAGTATACATATATATATTATATATGTTTTGTATAACAAAAACTATTATTATTAATGCAATTCATTGCAATACATTTTTGACAGCACTACTTTTGTAATATGAATAGACAGAAATGTAAATACATATATATTTTAAATATATACTGTGTATTTATATATACATAATAAATACACAGAACACAAGCATATTATGCAAACAAAAACGTTTATATTGCATACCATTAATCACGATTAATCACACTACTTTTTATTAAATAATACACATTTTTCTTATAAATGTTACGAAACAATAAATAAAGGCAATAATGTTTTGTATAAAGTGTATTATGTGATATCAGACATGTTTTATTCTGTATTTATGGCATACGTACATAAATTGAAGAAAAATATTTTAATGCTTTATTTAGTGGTTACGAATTTTAATCATAATTTGTAATGGATGGTTATTTCATATTCAAACCTGCTTCCAAAAACAAAACAGGTACTGCGCTTTATATATATATAATTCTTTTTTATTATTTTATTTTTTTGTGTTCTATATTTATATAATACACGAGGAGTTCAGTGATGTCTAGTACTGTAGTATCTCAAACCAAGCGACCTGCCTTTTCAAGACATTATTTTTAGGAATCCTCACACTCACACTTCGAGTCTGAGTCTCCTTATATTCCTCCAGGGGGCGCATGGCGGCTCAGTGTAGCCACTATACATAATTCTTAGAATCTATGCTAAAATGCGTTAACGACTTCATACAAATTGACATTTGTTTTAATAATCTTAATAGGAAGAGTTTCGATCAATCGCTTTACCGACATACGGTAATCTCAAACGACTATCATTGGTCAGACTTGACCAACGCTGAGAAAAGTCACACTTATCACGTGACATCGCCGTTCACTTCAGCAAAAAGTAATTGTTTTATATCGAAATACATACAAATTCAGTCAAAGACTAACGACAATTTGTGTAAAATATATACATATATATACATAACATTAATGTTCATATTTTTGGTTATGAAGAACCATAAAATTATGGTTAAATAAGTTAAATGGTGTACATGCTCTTATATGTGGTGAAGTCCACTGATGTGATGCTTTAAATAATAACGCTTGATCAAACGATGATTTTCTATGTGAAATTATGCAATCAGCTTTAGCGGCACCTCTTCGAGCTGCTTTTGAAGCGCTTCATTTCAGATAACACTTGAAGCATTTTTGCCAGAATTTAATTGCGACATTTTACCATACAGGTTTAAAAATCCCTTAGTTTTCGCCGTAGACTTTATTTGTTATTTAAAATGTATTTCTAAATAGGTGTGTGAGCGGAAAACTACATTACCAATATTCTGCAAAAATCTCTTTTTAGTGGCTTAGAATTCTTTAATGAAAAATCCTAATGTATAAAAAAATGATCAGGAAAAAGTGTGGCCGTCAAAGCCCCGCCCCTTCCGAGCCCCCTGTTTAGTTGAAAGCGGCGTTCTACGCGTCGTTTTCATTTCTGTGGTTCCGAGACCCCGCTAGACTGACAGCTCCTGACGCTCGAGCGGAGTCATTTCTTCTCTTCAGTGGCTGTTGTCGAAAGGTTGTGACTGTGGAGACCCGCGCCTCTCTCCGGCCTTCATGTCGAGCCTTTGGGATTTCCCGCTGCCCTCCCATAGCCTGCCCATGTCGGTCCGGCGCTTCTCGGGGGTCGTGGGGCGCTCCGGGTCCGCCGAGCCCAGGGAGCTGTTCGAGGCCTGCAGGAGCGGCGACCTGGAGCGGGTGAAGAAGCTCTTGTGCCCGGTGACTGTGAACAGCAGAGACACCGCGGGGAGGAAATCCACCCCGCTGCACTTCGCTGCGGGTGAGCCCCTCTCTCCATCCTATTCCGTCCTGTTCGTCCTGTGTCTAAACCAAGAATTTAATTTATTCAGACATTATCTTACCTTCTGGTTTTATATTATATGATGCTCGTCATCAGTATTATGGTTTTATATAATTGATCCCCAATACTGTTGTATTTGCATGTATTTAATTATTAAATAATTACAAATGAAAAAACTTTTCTTATTTATTATAATATATAGGGTCTTTGAGATTAATTAAGTGCACTTTTTAGTTTGTTACTGTAAATATAAGTAGCCTGGACCATAGGAACAATATATGTTTATGTTAACATGCAATAGCATTTTGATACACACATATTGTCATTGTAATTAATATATTTTATTGCTGTCAAAAATAAGTGTTTATTATATACATATATATGTTTATATATGTATATGTGTATATATATGTGTGTGTGTGTGTATATATATATATATATATATATATATAGAATAGAATGTGTGTTTGTGTTTTATATATATTAAATTAATACACATTTAAGTTTATAATTTAGAAAATTTGTTAATAAAATGATTCAATGCAATTATGAAAAAATAAAATAATAATTAAAATTCGTATTTAGTATTTAAATTAATTTATATATAATATATAGTTTTAAAGTAATACAATTATTTTTAAAATAAATGTGATTGCAATTGTCTATTATAAAAAAGGACGTGCATTTTACGTCTTTAGCAACATTATAACGTAAACTAGCATAAAAAAAACTGGCTACAGACTGTACTGTTTATAGATTATAAAGAAAAAATGTCGTGAAAATTAGTCATTGTCGCAATGATGATAGCCTAATTGTTAATGTAATTACCCTATTGGACATTACCAACACGACTGTTGTTTTCATTGGCATTATTGTTAAATTGTTAAACTGTTTATTTTTTGAATAGATATTGAATATGTTTCCTAAAAATTCCACTATCACTGTGTAAAGCTGAAGCTGTGCTTAACGGAGGCGGTCCATCCGTTCTTAATCCCATCTTCTGTGGCAGGTTTTGGCCGCAGAGACGTGGTGGACTGCCTCCTTGAGCACGGAGCAGACGTGCACGCCCGCGACGACGGCGGCCTCCTCTCGCTCCACAACGCCTGCTCGTTCGGTCACGCCGAAGTCGTCGACCTGCTCCTGCGACACAGGGCCGACGCCAACTCCAGAGACAACTGGAATTACACCCCGCTGCACGAGGCTGCCATCAAAGGCAAGATCGACGTCTGCATCGGTAAAGCAAAAAGTACAATACACCCGGATCTCGGATACAGCCGTTTCAAGCATGTTGACGTTTGTAGTTTTGCTGCAACATGGTGCTGAGCCAACGATCCGAAACGCTGACGGGAGGACGGCGCTCGACCTCGCCGAGCCGGCCACCAAAGCCGTACTGACCGGTGAGTGAGGAAGCGGGATTACGAAAGACAAGTCCGTTTTAAAGTGATGGAATGAGGAAAGACGTGCTCACGAGTTGCACGCACACGATTGCTTTTTTTAACGGATTATTGAGCTATTAGTCTTTCTGACCTTGTGTGCACGTGCACAAAAAATAGCAACCAGTTATAGTAGCAAATAACACATTTTTATGAATATGATGGAGATCAAAAAAAAAAGTAGAGTAGTTCCAAATCTGTATTAATATATGTTTGTTCTGCCAAAGCTATTGGCTGTTTTGGGTCGCCCTTGACTTCCACAGTATTTTTTTTTTCCTACTATGGAAGTCAACGGTGACCCAAAACAGGCTTCAGAGGTTTCGTACAGATTCGGGACCACTGAAGTGCTTCGATTCGAATAGCACAGTTTTAACGCAGCTCGCCCTGTTGGGTGCATTTCATGCGATTTTAAGAGGGGTTTTCCTAAAATGTACATTTCGTGCCTAAACGTAAAAAAATCCAAAAATGATTTTCAATGTGAGTCTGTTAAAATTCGCAGGCTTCAGTCATCAAGCTGAGTAAAGCGCTGCATTTTTCCAGAATATTTGAAATAATATTTAAATATAAAAATTAAATTATTAAATTATTAAAATTATTATTTTTATAAATAATATAAAAATGATTTATTTAGCTGTGTTGTGCTTTAGGATGTTACATGTGTATATGTTAACTATTTTTACACATAATTTATACCAGTGCTGTCAAATGATTAATCATGTTTAATCGCATCCAAAATAGTCAAATAATTTTTTGTTTACATAATATACGTGTATATAAAGACACGCTCACGCATTTTGAACATATTTATATTCATATAAATGATATATTCTATAAATGTATTCAATATATAAACGTAACATATTTTTCTTAAATATATATACATGCAAGTGTGTGAATAATACATTTTGTATTTGTATAATTTTAGTTTTGGGTTTATTTTGGATTAATAATTCGACAGCACTAATTTATAGCATAGCCTACATGGATATGTTTGCTTTATTTCTTCGTTACTTATGAAGTCCACATTGTTTGGAGGGCAACGTTGGGCGGAAGGTGGATAAATAATGTATTGTTTTATTATTTTACTAAACAAATATTTAATAAATAAACAGCATATCAAAATAATCATACGTTGCACTATATAGCTGCCACACATCTTTTTCAAACACTTGATTTTGATTCCCGTAATTCCCGTTTCCTGTGCTTTATTTGTTAGTAATTGGCAATTTTCTGGTGACTTTGCTTTCATTTTAGGCTCAATCGAGATTTCCATTTATGTTAACACACTTCATTCTTTCCTGAATCTAGGTGACTACAGAAAGGACGAACTCCTCGAGAGCGCACGCTAATAACAATTTAAGCTCAAAACAGTTTAGGAGACCTGAGGAGAGATGAATACCGCTGTGCTAAATTGCCGCCGTGACTCCTTTAACTGACTCGGCGCTCGATGCTTTCACACAGAAGTGGAAACGAAGAAAAACTGATGAGCCTCCTCACGCCGTTAAACGTGAACCGTCACGCTAGCGACGGAAGGAAGGTGAGTTATTGACTGTGAACGTGCAAACGCATTCAAATGTTCTCAACCTTGCTGAGAGTGATCGTTCCGGGTTTGAATAAATAGTCTGCGTGTGTGTTTTGTGAATGGATTGTTTGTTGGTTTCAGTCCACTCCTCTGCATCTGGCCGCGGGGTATAATCGCGTGAAGACAGTGCAGCTGTTGTTGCAGCATGGAGCCGACGTGCACGCTAAAGACAAAGGGTACGATGTGCGTCTCCAGTGTGATTTGAAGTTAGCGGAGAAAAAAATGGAATAACTTGCATTTAAAGCAAAGCAGGTTTTGAATGCTTGGGCAGTGTTGCAGGCTTGACTGCCTTGCTACGGATGCATAGCAGTACCATAATGCTTTGCCGGCGTATGGGATCATTTTTTATTTTTTTTATTTAATCAGTATTATTGGATATTGGCTAATTTATTTATAATATATTTATAATTTAAATAATTTATTTTTAATAAAAATTTTTTGCATTTTAATTAAATATTTTTTTATTTTTAAACTGATTATTTAAATACAAACCGATTAATCGATTATCGAAATAATCGTTGTCAGTCGATTTTAATTTTTCATACGGTGCATTTATAATGTTGTTGCCTGTAGCATTTAATATGATTGATTTGTGCGTGTTTTTATAACTCATTTATTTAAACAAAATAATAATAGCAATGATAATAATTGTTCTCCAGATTTTTAAAGGTATTTCAACCGAAAAATACAATTTTCGGAAAATGTATTTATCCTCGGGCCAGACGTAAATGAGTTTGTTTCTGGAGAAATTACATCTATAATTAAGCGTGTACTTTCAAAACCATGTGTATTATGCACTTGACTCAAAATGATTCACCTAATTTTAAACCCAAAGACTTAAAACCGTGCGTATTAAATTTGGTCTCGTGTCAACAGTGATCTTGTGCCTCTTCATAACGCCTGTTCATACGGTCACTATGAAGTCGCTGAGCTGCTGGTAAAGGTAGGTCCGTTTTACCTAATTCGCACGTTTCTCGCCTGCTCTCTTGTTTGTGATAACAACGCTGCCATCTGTTCGTTTTCGCACAGCACGGTGCTTGTGTCAACGCTGTGGACTTGTGGCGATTCACGCCTTTACACGAGGCAGCTTCGAAAAACCGAGTGGAGGTCTGTTCGCTCCTGCTCAGCTACGGCGCAGACCCCAACTTCCTCAACTGCCATAACAAGAGCGCCGTCGATCTGGCCCCGACCGCCCCGCTGAAAGAGCTCCTGGCGTGTGAGCTTGAGACCGCCCTCAAAGACCAGCTCTCATTCTGTCTGGGTCGACTTTGAACTGATAGGGTGCCGCTCTGTGTTGCAGATGAGTTCAGAGGTCATGCTTTGCTGCAGGCGGCACTCGAGACCATCAACTTTAAGCACCCTCTAACCCAAGAAACCGCTCTGGTAAGGACTGCTTTCACTTTTTTATTATATGTCATATTTTTATTATTTAATACAAAATAGAATTAGTTAATAAGTACGCTACATATAATGACCAATTATTAGACGCATCTTATGCTCACTGAGATTTTTTTTTTTTTTTGTAAAACAGCACTATTGTAAGATATTATTACCAATTAAAATAAGTGTTTAAATATATTTTAAAATAATATATATATTTTTAATAATTAATAATTATTAAAATTAATTTTAAATTAGTCTTCATTGTCACGTGATGTTACGTGAATCAATCTAAAATGCTGATTTGCTGCTCATTCATATTATTATTATTATTATTATTATTATTATTATTATTATTATTATTAATTCTGGAAACAGTTGTGCTGCTTAATATATTATACTTTTTAAAAAAACAGCATTTGTTTTTTTGAGTATTATAAAAGTGGTTAATTTTCTAATTAATGCATTTTAATGCAAGTATTAATTTCTAAAAAATTAAAAAATAAATAAAAAAACACCGACTCACACCTTTTTATTTATTTATTTACTTTTTATATTTTTTCTGGAAATAACAAACAAAAATAATTTCTTATTTATATCATTATCATTATATCTTTGAAGCAGTGGTTTCCAACTATGTTAATATTAAAAAACTTGCTCAACCCCCATTAAAAAAAGAGTTATGTCTTTACCAATGCAACAACACAGACATTAAAATAATGCAAAATATGGATTTAAAACGAGCAAAAAATAAATGTTGGTTGTATTACTACATTAAAACTAAAACTTTACATTTTTAAATTCACTACTTCAGACTTCAGAGCCCTCTAGATGTTTGCATTCTGCAGGTGAATGGTGCATTATTATCTCAAATATGCACACAATCACTTTCATAAACTTTTAATAGTAGAACAATCTCTGCTTATATGGAGAAAAGAAAGAAAGAAAGTAAAGTAGCATCAAAACTTCTCATGGAAGTCAATAATCTTCAGAGATGCATTCATATTTTTCATACATACATTTAAATGACTGTAATGTGCTTCTTTAAAACCTTTCAATGCCTTATGCCAGTGTTTAATGTCATACTGTAACAGTTTCACCCCTATTCTATTTGTGACCCTGGACCACAAAACCAGCCATAAGGGTACATCATCTGAAAGTTAAATAAATGGGCTTTCTATTCATGTATGTTTTGTTAGGATTGGACAATAATTGGAAAATATGGGATCTGAGGGTGCAAAAAAATGAAAATACTTAGAAAAGGGCCTTTAAAGTTGTATGCAAAAATTAACTTTTGAAATATTTACTAAATATCTTAATGGAACATGATCTTTACTTAATATTCTAACGATTTATGGCATAAAAGAAAAATCAATAATTTTGACCCATACAATGTATTTTTGGCTTTTGCTATAAATGTACCCGTGCTACTTAAAGCTGGTTTTGTGCTCCAAGGTTGGAAACCTTTAGCGGCAAGCAGGGTGGAGAACCAACTGATTAAAGACTCAAAACATTAACTGTAAAAAGCTATAAATCCTCTTTAATGAGCCACATTTCAAGGCGTTAAAAAATGTGATGCCAATACCACACAGCATCACGTGGTTATGGTTTTATAGGACTCGAAGTGAATAAAAGAGATATCTGTGATCGTCTTTGACAGCATTGTGTCTCCACGTCGCCCTATCCCAAAAGGAAACAGATCTGTGAACTGCTGCTCAGGAAAGGCGCCAACGTCAATGAGAAGAATAAAGAGTGAGTCAATCGGTCACGATGTTCAAAGGATCAGCGCGTGAGTTCCTGTCACGCGCGGTAATGACTTCTGGATGTCTATCTTTCACGCAAGCTTCCTCACACCTCTGCATCTGGCCGCTGAGAAGTCCCATAACGACGTCATTGAAGTGCTGGTGAAACACGAAGCGAAAGTAAGTCAGTAAAGCGTTCTCAGTTACACACAGGCATCACAGATGCTGTTGAACGTCACATTTATTAGGTCTGCCTCTAGCTAGGTCGTCGGGAATTAAAATGCACAAATCTGTGATTGAACATGAAATAAAAATCATAAAAAAAATTGTAATACTAATGTTCTTTTAGTTCATGATCCGTGAATTCCCTTGTTGAAAATATAGCCTACTAAAAAAGTAATTACTGAAATATTATAAAACATGACGTTGAAATGTCCCTTAGTTTATAGAAACAAACTAAAATTATATCGACGTTCCCATGATTTCTAAGAATGTTCTTTTTTTTTTAGTTACATCTTGTGTTGATAAATGAAAGTACCTGTTTGTGGGTTATGAAGGTTTCGTATTTCGGTTTTAGGAGTCCCAAATAACAGGTTGACATGCATGCAAGGTCAAAAAAACCACTTTTATTTTCTTGCAATCGGCATTTATTTCTACCTTTATTTCTTCGACGACTCCCAAACGATTTATTCAAGGATTCATTTTTCCAAATCCCCTCCAGTGATTGGTTGATTTAATTTAAAGTTGTTTGTGAGGTTTTACAGCTCCAAAAGCAGCACCTAGTGGCAAAGATTGAATTTGCATTTTTATTCAGACCAACGGAAAAAAGACCAACAAGGGGGCGGGCAATATGCTAATGTTTCATGTTGACATGTGAAACGGCTTGGGACTCGTTTTAAAAACAATAACTTTACGCACGGTGCACTTTCAGATTAAAAAATTTGCATTTAAAAATTTGCAAAAATTTGCACTCGCATGAAACACACGTTTATTGCATTTGTCTTTCTCATATTACCTGTGTTTTTATGGGGATTCTCGTACAAAACTGATTCAGTGCTTCAGTTGTTTGGTATATTAACATTGCACCAGTTAATAAAATATACACTGTTTTAATATAAATGCATGTTAAATCCGTAAAAATCTAAATGTTGATGGTGTATTTTTACTGTAAAGGAAACAGTCAGGAAACAGGAAGTGCATTTGAAAATGTGTAAAGAACCCATTAATATGACATAAATTGAATTGATATTTTGAAACGTCTTGACTAATGGTCATTAATACTTACCACAACCATTTTTATTATATGCATATTTAGCATATTTTGTCATATAAATTGCCTTTTATCTAAACTCTTGCGCTGACTTGCACTGAACAAAACTGACTGGAAGTTCAACATTTTGTGATCATGACAGTGCCACAAGTGTTTAAGGAAAGAGTCAAATATTAAATATTTAAATAAAGAGGATATTTTCATGTTCATGTTGTTTGTTTTATGTTTCATGATCAGCTGGCTATAATAATCTGGAGGTGGCTGAATATCTGCTGCAACACGGGACAAAGGTGAACTCTCAGGATAAAGGTGGTCTCATTCCTCTCCATAATGCTGCATCTTATGGGGTGAGTGGTGCTTCAGTAAATGTCCATTAAACGTTTATATATATATATATATATATATATATATATATATATATATATATATATATATATATATATATATATATATATATTGTGACGTGGGAGGAGCCAACGACAGACACAGTGGGCGTGGCGTCAGGCCTCGGAGAGGCTTTTTATTATTGACAAAATAATAATACAAAATAAAGTGTCCAAGGGGGAAGTGTCCAAATAAAAGGGGGATCTGGTGTCCTCGTCGTGCTCCGTCGTTTCTTTGCTCCGGGCGGCAGAGTGGGATGAGCTGTGTGCTCACAGCCTGGACTACGGGGGTCCCACGACGCACTTCTCGGACGGCGGGGTGAGGTCCATCGCGCACCCTTCCTGGACCCACGAGGACACCAGCGTGCATGCACGGGGGAAGAGACCGGTCTCCCGAGGAGAGGCGCGTTCGGTATTTAACGGCGACGGTAACGAGGCTAACTCACTTCAGGTGTGCCTCGTCACACGCCGCCAGACCTGAACAATACCCGCCCCTCCTCTCGAACACACCCACTCCCGTCGGGAGCCTGGTGAAGGGCGGCGAATAAAGGACGGGGTGATGGTGACAATAAAGAGGAGGGGCAGCCGACTCGTCACAATATATATATATATATATATATATATATATATATATATGTATATGTATGTATATATATATGTATCAATTTAATGTGACGAATGTTGTTCCTGAACTCACGCTCTATGTGCTTGAGATGCGACTGACACTCACATAAGCGTGCGATTTAAATATGGGCTTGTGTGTCTCAAGAAGAAGTTGGTTGTCACTTAAATCATGCGCTGTCTGTATCTCTCCAGGCAGATGATGTCCGAGCTCTCCTCACGGCAGCTCTGCCGACCTCCTTTAAACCCCAGGTTATCAGCGTCTCTGCGTCTGTGACGGTGGGGCCGTCGACTCTCAACTCCAGTCCAAAGCCGCTCTCTTCAAACAGCCAGTCCGGGACCTTCCCTGAACTGAGCGCTCTACTACTACCACCTTCTGGAGCTGAAGGAGCCATAGGCATAGAGATGAAAGAGGAGGGTGGGTTTATTCAAGATGGGTTTTGGTTGTAGCGAATATCTGATGACTGCTGAAAGTTTTCTTTAACCTGATGCTTTTTACAGGTCTAGCTGTAGAGTTGAGTATCAGCCAGTTTCTTCACAACCTGGGATTGGAGCATTTGCTGGAGATCTTTGACAGAGAACAGGTACTTTCTTATGCTTATCCCGGTCGAGGCCAATTTGTTTAGAGTCCGAACCCAGTTCAGAGTATGCTGAGTCTTAAACAAGTTCACAGCAAGTTTTTCAAATTCTGCTTTTCTGGTTTAAAGGGGCGATATGATGCGATGTTCGATTTTTCTCTCTCTTTGGACTGTTACAAGCTGTTAGTGCATAGATAAGAAGTTGCAAAGACTAAAGAGATATTTATAAACGTTATGACAATTCTAACTCTGCAAGAACAGTCTGGTGCTTCTGACTCACAACCTTTAAGTAAGTAAATTACATTTTCTTATTAAAAGAACCTGCTACGTATTTTTAGCAACAACAGACGACCCCTTTAATTAACAAATGAAATTGATCGAATATCATGTCTTATTTAACACCAATTTATTAAAATGTAAATTGTAAATTATGTAAATGTAAATGTAAATTATTTTCTAGGCCCTATAAAATATCAAAAACATTTTCTTAATTAAATTTTTTTGTTTTCATTAAATTCTGTGTTTATGTTAATTTTATGTTACTTAAATGGGCAATAAAATGTCTTTTATTGTATATATGGAAAAAGAAAACGAGTCACCCAGTGTTATTATCGTTTATAATTTAATCAGAGGTATATTATGATCAAAAACAATGTGAAAGTGAATTCTGCATTATAGGTCCACAGTAAACGGACAGCAGCCTAATAAACTGCTGTCTTTTATTAAAGTCAAATAACAAAGAAAAGGAGAAAATCACTCACACACAGCTTTTGACTGAATAACATTTGTAGCTTCAAGACAATGAACACAATAAAGACATTTTATTTTTACTTTGACTATTCATCAATACTACAAATCTTAAGATATCGCTTTAAATGTTGTCATTAGCCATTTTTGTCGTCTTTTGATAACAGTATATTCATCCGTCAAGCAGTTGATCGAATTTTTATTTATTTATTTATGTAATATGTAATAGGTACTAATGTACATGTGGGAAAACTCAGAGCTGAGCAACTCTATTAGAGTTTCCAACTGGTGCTCTGATCTGCATCTTCTGTCAGTCTTTCTTGTTCTCTTACCGCCCTGTTTCTCAGACTGAACACCTGCACTTGGGCCTGAACTGGATGTCTCTCCATGTGGTGCTGGAGGGTAAAAAGCAGGGTCTAATTTGGTCATTTTTCGTCCACTGCTCTGAGACCTGCCATAATTCTCTCTTTTTCTCTTAACACCCTGATCCAGCTTTACAGGGCGAGATGGTCCAGGCTGTTCTTTATCTATGATGCACCCTTTCATCGGAGACCATCCAAGTCTGACCTCAATATTGCTGGAGTATAGTCCAGGCTGTTCTTCATCTTTGACAGGCACAGGTCTGACCTCACTAGACAATCCTGGTTGTTTATTTCTGGAGTCTTTCACGTGTGATTCTCCAGATGTGACCTCAGGGTCTTCGAGGTGAGACAGTCCAGACAGTTCTTGATCCTTGCCGGACCCTTCCATAGGTGTCTCCCCACATGCAGAGGTGAGGCAATCAATCGAAGTATCAGACTGGAGCTGCAATCTTCTTCTTTTTTGCTGCACATTCTGTCTGCCAGATTTCTTGTATCGTTTTTTAACACGCCGTCTCCTCTCAACCTGACTGCCTGAACTTGGGTCAGAAATGGATGTTTCTTCAAGTAGTGCTTGTGAAGAAAAGCTTGAGTTGTGGGAATCCACTGAATAATCAGAAGCAGAGCGATCGTTTGATTTACTCCATTTTGGTTTTATGCTCTCTGATCTTCCAGAACTCCATCTTTTTCTTTTAACAACGCACCCCATCTCAATCAGACCGACTGTGTTTCCAGTTGGTCGTGTCTCCAAGCGATGTTGGAGAAGAAAAGTCGAAGCTGTTAGCTATTTGAGAAAATATACTGATTCAAGTAACCAGCTGATTGACTGCAACTTGTAGTTCATCAGAGGAAGTCTGAAGTTCTGACCAGTTTGTTCTAAAGCTTTCGGAATGCTTGTGATGTCATAGGTGATGTCACCGTTTGAATAACCCTTGTTTAAAAAACAACAGCACATGCAATACAGACATAATAATCACATTTCCATTCGATTTTCACAATTGTTTTCTCGTTCATGCTACATTCAAATTTGAATTTCAGAATAAAATGAAATAGAACAGCTTGAAGTAAAACTAATGTAATCTCTAGAACAGAGAAGATAAGAAATAACATTAATATTTCAAGACAAAATAAAATAAATTCCAATAATAAAAAATAAATGTCAATGAATAATCAAATAAAAATAAAATGGTGCATAGTCATCATTAGCTATGTTTCCGTGCAAAAATTCTAATTAAACTTACGCACAAAACTAGAATATTGTGAATAAAGCGCCGTTTCTATCCAACGAGTCAAAAAGAACTAAATCATCACTTTCCGGTAAAGTGTGGAAATAAATATCACTAAGAATATAGAAGGCAGCGAATTGAATCATTTTCATATATGATATAAATGAACACCTCAGAGCGAACAGACAAAACAGTAAACGTTTCATAAACGTTTCATTGCTTCTTAGCAGATAAAAAAATGTATCCAACTCAAAAGGCTTTTTGCATTTATGCATTAATCTTGGCATTTCCATCCAGTATTTGTGCGATATTCCAAAATGTGCATAAAATTCTATGCATAAAATGCACGCTCATTTTTATTACAGCTATTTGCTACGAACCAATTCACTGGAATTTATCAGATCTTTCCATACAACCTGTAGCTATTTAAATATCATAAATTATTACAAATATGATTTATTACCCCCCTCCCCAGTATGCCAGATTTACCTCCAGGACAGAGTTTAGCAGGCTGACTGAAATGTTGAGATGTGCTAGAGGAAGATGCTGTAGAGTAATCTCTCGTTTGATCAGTGGAATTAATACATTAGTTACATGCCTAGAGGCGTGATATTAATACAAGTCTGTGTCAATAGATAACTCTGGACGTCCTGGTGGAAATGGGCCACAAAGAGCTGAAGGAGATCGGCATCAGCGCTTACGGTCACAGACACAAGATCATCAAAGGAGCGGAAAGACTTATTAGTGGACCTCAGAGTAAGAGCTGCTTCTCCTTTCATCCATTTGAGAGAATCCCTAATTAGAAAGAGGGTTTAAAGAGCACTTTGATCTCTTTTCCTCTAAGATCTCTGCTTAAAGTTGAATGCTTTTCTCAGTACAAGCTGCTTTTATTGAGGTCATATTATACATTTCTTTAAAAAAATGTACCTCGAGGTCTACTTAGCATGTAAGCCTATTTCCGTCGCTGAATAAAGAATGAAAAAGGTAATTAGATTTTTTTTATCTCACAATTCTGAAGATGTTAACTTGCAATTGAGAGGAATTGAAGTAAAAATTGTGAGATATAAATTCACGTTTCAGACTTTTTTTTAAAAATTCCGTGATACAAACTCAGAATTGCGAGTTCATGTCTTGCTATGAAGTTCAATTCTGAGGAATAAGACAATTTTCTTACGTCATGACTTAACAAATGAATTTTGAATAGCTCAATATTGAATAGCTCAATATTGCAAATCTAAATATGACAGTTCAGTTTTTTCTGAGAAATATATATATATATATATATATATATATATATATATATATATATATATATATATATATATATATATATATATATATATATATAATGCAGTTCTGAGAAAAATGTGAGTATTGCAGGATGTAAAATTGTCAGAATTGTAAGATTAAAAAGTTGCAATTACTTTTTTTTTTAATACATTGGTGGAAATAGACTGTTAAAAAATGCAAAACGCACCAAAATTAATTTACTTTATTGTTCCACCCTCTCTCCGAGCATTCAAATTAAATGTGTTTTTCTTATGCTGCACATTTAGAGCTTTCTACTCTGCATTTCCTTTTTTTCAGCTAATAATTAATGTATGTGATTTAATAGCAGTCAGTTCAGTTAATTAATTTGCATAATAAGTGAATAAAAGTTGATTGACAGCACTAAAGGCCCATTCACACCAAGCACGATAACTATAAAGACAACTATAGAGATAACAATATTAGTGTCCGCGCCAGCAAACGATATCGTCTGTTTATTGTAAGCGCGCCTAAATTCTCCAGCTCGTTATAGTAAGATGGATTCTGATTGGCTGTCAGTGTTTGTATCATTTATCAGCTGGAAAAAAAATTTTTGTCCACATCCTCTTCACAGGTTTAAACCCTTACTTGACCCTGAACACGACCAACAGTGGAACGATACTGATAGATCTCTCTCCAGATGATAAGGAGTTTCAGTCGGTTGAGGAGGAGGTAGAGATTCTTATTGTATAAAATGCTGTGCAGATTTTTTCAAATTTATCAAGTTTCTCCTCAAGCATCATCTGAGCCCCTAGACATTTTGTTCAAAATAACAACAGTCTTATTATCTATAAGCGTAACATGGACGTACGTGTGAGAAGTGGCTTATGAAGCCGCAGGGAATAGTACCATGTAGCTAATTATTGAAACACCAAGGACGTGTTTTGTTTCCAAAGGTTCCTTGTGTTTCGTGTCTCTGAACAGATGCGGAGTACGATAAGGGAACACAGGGACGGCGGTCATGCGGGAGGGGTTTTCAACAGATACAACATTGTGAAGGTAAAAGATCTGAATGCTTCCCTTCATATTGGTTTTCTTTCTTTTTTCCTATTTTTACCATTTCGGTAGCCCTGTTCCCACACTGCTCCCCCGACCCTTTTTTTTCGCATTGCATTACTTTCCAGGGTTTCCAGCAGATTTAATTTATTTTTCCTGTAGCTCAAAGTAGAGCATGTCACTAGCAAGGTCACGGGTTCCGTTCTCAGGGAATTCACTTGTGAATGAAAAATGGATACACTGAAAGCAAAGCAATTCGTTTCGGATAAAAGCTGGTAAATGCATTCGAGTAAATGGTTGGTTTTGTACTGAATACATATTTTTTTGTCATACGTTGTTATATATTATATTATAGAAATATTGCCTATTATTCTTTTTTTGTAAAACTATTAATGTTTAATTTGTGAGCAAATGACAAAACTATCTCTTAAAGAGCGTTTTCTGTGCGCACAGAACATTTATTGTGCATAAATGGCCAACTACTTACAAAATGATGTTAAAAAGGCGAGTTTATGCTTAAACACTGTTTGTATTTAACAGACTGTATATAGACTATTAAGTGAATGTAAACATTCGAGAAGATTGGTCGATTTTGTTTAAAGCTGTGTCCAATAGCATCACCTAGTGGCAAAGAATGAATTCCCATTTTCATTCAGACCAACGTAAAAAGACCAACAAGTGTTTGGGCAATATGCTAATGTTTTATTTTGACGTCGACATGCAACTGCTTGGGACTCGTTTTAAAAATGACTCGCTTCAATGATTCAGAGTCGACTCTTTCTTTTCTTTTCTTTTCACTTTAATGCATTAGATATCAGTGACTAACAATGAACATTACTTTTACAGTATTATGTTATATTTGTGTACATTTTAATTAAATTAAAAAGTGATAAAAGTGGTATGTTTTCTTTTTGGTCAGATCCAGAAGGTGTGCAATAAGAAGCTGTGGGAGAGATACACCCATCGCAGAAAGGAAGTTTCTGAAGAGAACCACAACCATTCCAATGAACGCATGCTTTTCCACGGTGTGTGGCCTGCTTTTAAAACCACTCATTCACGGCTATTCTGATTCGGTCTGCAAACACTAATAGATAATATTAATAATATATCATTTGCTTAATTGATTAAATCATGTCTTAACACCTTGCACAGAAAACATCACCCAGTCGTGTCACTCTGCACTAATAAATAACTCCTTCGTGTGGACAGCATGCATCCGCAAATGCAACAAAGGACGCTGAGTGAGCTGCTCCAGAAAAAGTGCACAAACCAAGTTATTCTAAACATGATAATTTGCCATATTAAGCGATTAACACAAGCATAAGGTTTAACGCTGCGTGCCTTGTTTTTAAAGTGACAGATGCTGTTTAATGCATTTTTTTACTGTATCCTTATATGTACTAGTATATACTGTATTTTAGAAAACATTTGTTTTCTATTTTTCATTAAGACTAATCCTGACAGCAATAGAGTCTGATAGACTTCACACAATAGACAGAACACTATAGAATACGCATGTTCTTTTTGAAATATTTCATTGTAAGTTAATTGTACATGTAAGACCTTTTTGCAGTCTACATAGAAAAACTGTGGCAACATCTCCAAGATGCTTACTACTAGCAAAACTACCTGAAACTACTTGCTACTTTGCTACTAGAGAAACCTACTAGCAAAACTACCTGAAAAACTATGTGCATGTTCATCGAGAGCAAAAACCGCTGTAAACGCAAAAGATGGTCACAATGAAAGTTGCTTTTATTTAGTTGATAGAAGTTCATTGATAAAGTAAATGGATTTAAGACACTATTTTACAGCATTTTTGCACAAGTGCCTAAAATTTTTTATAGTAGTGTAGCTTTGCAGGAAGCAGCTAGAGACGTTGCAGTCCACGGATCTTCTGGATTTAGTCCGTCTCAGTTTGTAATTTCTTCATGTCATTCCAGACATACTGATGATCATCAGATCTCTGTGTGGAGCACTGGCCGGTGTCAGCTACAGCAGATACATTTTTTCAACTTATTTTTGTAGTTTTCCCAACTTTTGTTATACAAACTTAAAAAGAGAAGTTGAGAAAACTCAAATCTGCCGAAGCTGGTTACCTTTAAAATTTAAAGTTCGCTCGACTCAAGTGCTTTGATTCTGCTTTCCCCAGGGTCACCGTTCGTAAACGCCATCATTCACAAGGGCTTCGACGAGAGGCATGCGTACATCGGGGGAATGTTCGGGGCTGGGATCTACTTCGCTGTAAACTCTTCCAAAAGCAACCAGTACGTTTACGGAATAGGAGGAGGGACGGGTTGCCCTCTTCACAAGGACAGGTCCTGCTACGCGTGTCAGAGGTGAGATGAGATCCCGTTACAGCAGGCCTCTCATTTAAGCGGCTTCACGTTTCCCAGCGCAGTGTGTTTTGTCAGCAGAACGGTGCTTGGTGGTGTAATTTTCCAAACCTTGAACAGAAATTGATTTTCCGTTTCCTTTCTGAAGTGCTCTATTCTTTGCTTTTTTTACCTCCTCCCAGGCATCTTCTGTTCTGCCGTGTGACTTTGGGGAAGTCTTTCCTGCAGTTCAGCGCGATGAAGAGGGCCCACTCACCCCCAGGACACCACTCGGTCACTGGCCGGCCCAGTGTCAACGGTCTCGCTCTGGCTGAGTACGTCATCTACAGAGGAGAGCAGGTACTACAGGATGCATTCACAACCCATTTGAATTCTGGGATAGCATGTGCAGGATTATTTAGCATTTATTTAGCATATATATATATGTATATATATGTATGTGTATATATGTATATATATATATATATATATATATATATATATATATATATATATATATATATATATATATATGTGTATGTGTGTATGTATGTATGTATATATATATATATATATATATATATATATATATATATATATATATATATATATATATATATGTGTGTATATATATATATATATACATATACATATATATAATACAGACACACATATTTAATTTAAATGGGTGTACTAATATAACTAAAACTAAAATCAAAATAAAAACTATATAGACATTTATTAAAACAAGCTAATAAAAATGACAAAAACAATTATTACTAATTTTGGTTAAAGTTTATTTAGCTTAAACAATTAAAATACTTTTAAAAAGTACAATAAAAACTAATTCTAACTATTTAAAAAAGACTATAAGATCATCTCAGTGATACTGAAATAACAGTTTCATACAAGAATGAACAACAAAATGTACACTGTAGTAAATAATATTTGCAAATATGTTTTGGTCATTTGGTCAGATATATACTGGTCAATATTTACTTTCATTCCAAAGTTGGTATGATTTTTCAAAATCTTTTCAAAAGAAGATACTCAACAAGGCAACATTTATTTGTTTAAAAATAAACTGGGAAATTATATTGTGTGTTATTATTATTATTATATTACAAGAAAATAATAATATTAAAGAGCTTGTTTTCTAACTGAATATATTTTAAAATGTTATTTATTTCTGTGATGCAAAGTTGAGTTTTAGCATCATCAGTCAAGTCTACAGTTTAACACGATCCTTTATAAAATTAGTTGAATATTCTGATATGCTGATAAGATTTTCAAAAAAAAATCTTATTATTATCAGTTATGCTGCTCCTCATTTTTAAGAAAATTGTGATACATTTTTTGGGGTGGATTCACTGATAAGTTCAAAAGAAGAGCACTCTGCTGAATAAACGTGTTCATTTAATTAACAAAGTTACAGTTGTTCATTATTTGTTCATGTTAGTTCACAGTGCATAACTAATGTTAGCCAACTTTTGATTTTAATAATGCAATATTGTTGATCAAGTATTGTTCATTCTTAAATCATGCTACCTAATGTTGTTAGCTAATTAACCTTTTTGCAAAGTATTACCAACAAAACATACATTCTGTCAACTGAAACTATTACTGATTTGTCTTTTTTTTCTCCCAAGGCTTATCCTGAATATTTGATCACGTACCAGATCATCAAACCGGACGTTTCTTTAGATTAACACACAAGGAGCAGAATAAAACAACGCTCTTTCCATCTCAGAGGAGAGAAAATGCTTGTTTACTGCACGCTTTATTTATACGATGTATAATTCTTTTATTTCATTTGTCTGCTTTTGTCTAATTTACAGCAACTTATTAATCAAATTCATTCAGTCAGTCACTTACACTGGTTAGAAAACTTCCATTTCCTTGAACTTATTTATTTTACAAATACAACTGTATATATATTTTGTACTAACTGCTTTATTGGCATTCGTATCATGAGAGTTTTACGTCTGAGTTGTAAACGTTTGCCGCTAATGCTGCAGTTTTCAATGTGAATACAGGGTCTTTTAAAGGTCATTTGGTGGCATCAGACCAGTTGAAAAGCATCCGGTATTCAGTATAAAAGATATCTGGCAGAACAGGATGAGATTTAATCCAAGTATCGGATTATTTTAGTGTCCTCGTCTGTTGTTGCTGTCCAAAAAAAGAGACAGAGAAGACAAAAATCCATTTTTGTTTTATTCTCACTCTGCAATGCATTGGTGCTCGACTGAATAATTTCTGGGTTTTGATATGAAAATGCCATTTTTGTCACAATAGTACCCTGTCGTGCATGAACAGGTCAAGTTTTCCTCTTGTGATCTCTGAGGTGCGTTTACTTTGTCGATAACAACAGCGTCGATAGCATTATATGCAATTAAAGAGACGCTTTTTATCATTCTCCTGCGTTGTTTTCAATCGTTATCGCACAAGACAATCAAACATATCAATGTGAGCGTTCGTGTGACTGAAAAATGTCCAACAGGGGGCGCAATTGTTCTTTGTCTGAAACTGAAGAGTCAAAACTTTCAGGTTTAGCAGTTCTGTCTGAGGTAATATTGCAAGAACTGCGCGTTTGTCAGAAGCACATTCATCATTGAGGCGTTTTAGCTTCCTTCATTAAAAAAAAAGTCAATTTCCTGTTGTCCTCTAACATCAAAAATTGATTTAGAACTTATAAAA
The DNA here is from genome assembly GCF_018831695.1 of Puntigrus tetrazona. NCBI lineage: Eukaryota > Metazoa > Chordata > Actinopteri > Cypriniformes > Cyprinidae > Puntigrus > Puntigrus tetrazona. Next base: position 778,218 of record NC_056710.1, on the reverse strand, counting down.
CTGGCAAAGCGACTGAAGAAAGTAATAGTATTTAAACCGGAAGCAACCGTTTAAAATTGACAAGCAATGGCGTTCAGTCGCGGGGAAAAACATGAAGACGACGACAAAAAGAACAAATTAGTTTAGGTAAGTATGTTAATAAATCCATTTTAAGAAAATGAAACCATGCCATTTTGTGGCTCTTTCAGTTGTCTACAGATCACTATACACCTTTTTCCCCGAACACGGAAGTAACGTTAAGCCTATGGGTGAGGCTTCCGGTTCGTTAGACGCTGTAGGAAAATAACGTGCATTAAACTGTTTGCACTAGAAAGTAGCGTGTTCATAGGTAAGATTAAAATGACATGATAGTACACATCAATATTCAATATCAAGCAGCAAAACGAAATGTTTTATACAGTTAAAATTAGCTGTATGTGGTTGAGACCGGAAGCAATACCCATAAAATGCACAAACGGCAGCGCAAATTTTCACGTCAGAAAAAAGGGTTTTTCTTAGTTCTAGCGGCAGCCGGTCATCTCTTCCTCTTATATCACAAGATAAACACCAATAAACATCAGAACATGTCTAAACCCCGAAAAGACACAAATACACACCATATTTCACGTCATGTCCACAGACTTTTTCGATGCTTTTATTGTCTTTTTCAGAGTTTGGGCTCTCATTCTGACGGCACCCGTTCGCTTTAGAGGACTTGGTGAAAAAGTGATGACCCAAAAGATGAATTTCTTCTAATCTGTTCCCATGAGCAGCGAATATAAATTTTAGCTCGAACTATTTTTTTTCTTTCTCTCCACAGAATGCGTATAATTGTAAAATCTGTAATGTCCAGAAACATAGGTAAAACTCCCTAAATTTATTCGAGTTTGCAACTAATTGACCAAATCTTAAAGCACTTAACTTGCTTAATCTAGGTATGCACGATACTGGTTATTTGTTAGGATTAAATAAACAGTAATTAAGTTTTTTTGTGACAGTACATACGAGTTTTAAAAAGCCAGTTGGCAAGCCGTATCTGCAACATATTTCAAATCAGGCTGATGCCAATATTTACATTTAAAGTCATTATCGGCTGATTCTGATCAGTCCCTAGTGAGGAGATTTCGTTGTTGTCCATTAAAAATCCTTGCTTTAAAAAGTATTGCTTATTACATTCATGAACTGCGCTGAGCTCTGCAAAACACGTATGAAACCTTGTGGAAAAACTCTCTTTGTGATGCTTGTCTGACCTTCTAAAGGCAATACATGTGATTTTACAAACTATACAATTCAGGTGCATACAAAAGATTCCACCTTTCACGAGAGTAGAATGGCTATTAAAAGAAGCAGCCTGTCAAAGTGACCGCAGATACCTCCCGAAGAAGCTTCGTCTGCATTTAAATCAACGCTACGGCACAAAGTCTCCATTCACTGCTCACCCAGCCTTTAGGTCGTGTCTGCAAGATTTCCGATAAAAACACAAAGGCTAAACCACAAATCAGCTGTAGAAATGGTCCAGATTGTGTTACTACTTCTTCTCAAATTCAGGTAATAGCAAATAATTGGTATATAATGGTGCTGTTTTAGTTACGGAATGTGCCATTTGTTGCATTTTGAGGATTTTTATAAAGCTGTTTGTCATTTTATTATGGTGTATATACTGTGTGCAACGGCACGCGTCAAGCTGTTGAAAGTACTCCATCTAAAAGTTTTCAGAAGCCTTCTAATTTATTACGCTGCTCGTGTTATTCACTCAGAGACAGTGAAACAGAGCGGCCAGGCTGTCCGTCTAACTGTCAGGACGGTCAATAAGCCTGAAATGTGCCACCGGTGCTCGACTACCACTAAAAAAAACCTTCTTTATTGCTTCTAGCAAACTGACATTTTCATACACTAGCGGTCAAAAGTCTCTTACCGTAAGAACAGCAACCTTCTAATTGAATATGTTTTAAAATGTAATTCATTTCTTAATACAGTGCTGAATTTTCAGTGTCGTAAGATCCTTGATCCAGAGTGACAGTAACTTTCTATTCATCAAAGATTCCTGGAAAGAATTAATTCAGTTTCTACAAAAAAAAGGACAATATATGTATGTAGCATAAATGTATTAGAATGATTTCGAAAGGATCATGTGACACTGAAAATTTAGCTTGGCATCAAAGGAATAAATAATTTTTTTTTTTTGAATATAGTAAAATAGAAAGCAGTTCATTAAATCTGTAATATTTCACAAAATATGGTTTTTTTTAAATGTAAAAATGTAGTGAAAAAAAAATTATTGCACCTTTATCAAATAAATGCATCCTTGTAGAGTGTAAAAAAATGTATCTTTATATTTTTAAAGATTTTATATATATATATATATATATATATATATATATATATATATATATATATATATATATATATATATATATATATATATATATATATATATATATATATATATATATATATATATATATATATATGTGTATATATATATATGTATAAATAAAACCACTGTTTTTCAAAGCTGCTAATTTGGAAAAATGACTGTTTCTGATATCCTTTCACGCGACCGAAATGCTCCTTTCTTTTGCAGACAGCGTGAGAAGTCTAAAAAGACGAACATGGCGCTGAAGATCCTGCTATGCATTTCTTTATCCGTCCCTTCCCATCCTGCGCCATTGAGATTGATTCGACTGAATGGCGAACCGTGAAGAAGAACGCTGCCGTTTCATTCGTAACCTCCAGGTGTGTGTTTCTCTCTCCCTTTCCCTCTGTCTTTTTCCATTCCAGTCGAATGCCCCTGACAACACACCAGATTCAGACTGTTGATGGATGGATCTGTTCCTGCTGCTAATGGAAACTTTCATTCGGTTCACTGAAATAAATATGTAATATTGCAAGCTTGATTTATTTCTTTATAGGCGTAATTAGCTTATAACTGCGCCTGCATATGCTAGTCAGACAGAGAGCCCGTGCTTTTGATGTATAGCTATTAGAGTGGAAGTTACACAGACGAATGACATCCTCTAGTGTCCTCACCTCTTCAGATAGCAATACGAATACAAAGAAGGCTATTGAAGTCACGTCTCTCTCTGTCTCTGTATTTATCTTCTTCTCCCAGTCCAGCTTTCTCTTTTGTTTGGTGATCAAACGACCGCGAGCTTCATTCTCAAGTTAATTGTTCCATGTTTTTTTTTTATTTAACGCAGCATTTGCTGCCGTTTGGGATTTTGTGTGTGTTTTTGGGATTGGAAACACTTTGAGTTATCTGACGTTCTTAAGACATATTAGGGCTGAAGCATACAGTAGCCTAGGTATGCAAACAGTTAGATCAATGTGTTTTTTACACTCTGAAATGTGTCAGAATCTTATCGCCGTTACTGAGATGTCATCCCAGGACGGCCGTTTGGATGTGTAGGTGGACAACTGAAGTCTATATGAATTGAACGCTGCAAAAATGATTTTCTTACTTTCTTACTTTCTGTTTTTGTCTTGCTTTTGCTAAACATTCATGCTTGAAATTGAGAAAAACTAAAAAATGTATCTATTTTAAAAATATATGGCAGTTTATCTATCTATCTATCTATCTATATATAATCTATATATATATATATATATATATATATATATATATATATATATATATATAATATATATATAATATATATATATATATATATATATATATATATATATATATATATATATATATATATATATATATATATATATATATATATATTTTTTTTGATCATTTTAAGACTTACATCTAAAACAATTAAAAAGGAATTGCATTTCAGTTTAATAAAATGTATATTTATTTAAGAATCATACTTAAATCATGCTAGGTTACCAAAAATGAAAATGCATTCAGACATGCACACAGATTAAGCACTGTTTACAAACAAAAACAGTTATAAAATATATAACTGAAAATATATAATTTATATATCCATGCATACAGATATAGTCCTATAGCCCACAATACCAAAGAGAAATGGGAGTTAAATTCCAAGTGTTGTGGCAAAGTCTGAATGCTTCTGTAAGTGTGTGTTATCATTTTTTTTTTTTTTAATTTATGCTGTTTTAATTTAAAATGGTCACTTTCTCAGTGTAGATTCCAACAATTCAGGCTGCAGCGTAACAAAATTGAAAAAAAAGTGAAGGGGTCTGAATAATCTATGAATACCCTATATATTTATGCTGTCAAAATAAAAGTTTTTGTCTGCATAATATATAATGTATAATATTAATATAATATAATATATATATATATATATATATATATATATATATATATATTCATATATATATATATATTCATATAATTTCTATTATAAATATATTTGTGTCTATATGTGTGTGTGTGTGTGTGTGTGTGTGTGTGTGTGTGTGTGTGCATATATATATATATATATATATATATATATATATATATATATACACACACACACATATATGCGAAGTGCCTGAATCAAACCTAAAAGAGTACAGGAGGTCGTTCCATTCACTCTAAATAATGCATTGTTCCAGGTTTCCTCTGATATATACACTCCCAAATCCTTTTGACCATGCTGCATGAATTCTATATATAATATATTTTTTACAGATATTAAAGCGTTATATACATTATAGATCACACTTTTCAAATGCAAGGGAATATTTAAAACTGCATCCAGCCCTGTACTAAGAGAAATGGAGGAAAATGTGGGACAATGTTTTTTGATTAGATGTCAAATCGAAAAAGATCTAAACAGATGTGAAGTAGGCAGTTTGTGTTTTGATGAGAAATATTTTTGGTACAACTGAGCATCGAGTGCGAAGCTGTATTTGGATAAACAAAAGCAGGTCGGGATGAAGAAGTACAAGAACTCTCCTTGAAATACACCAGACATCTCTGTGGTTCTCAAGCCAATAAAGTGCTTCTGAGATATTTGCGGCCCAATAATAATAATAATAATAATAATACCTAAAATTAGGAAGTAATCCGCCTTGAGTTTTTTGTCTTTGGAGAAATTCTTTCCAAAATCCTAGGTGTTTTTCCACCCCGTACAAATGATGAGATCAGTCTGTCTAAATTCTGAACAAAAGATTTAGGTATAAAAACAGGGATACATTAAAAGTACAAGAATCTTGCAAAAATGCTCATTTTATTAATTCTTCGAGGTCTAGTTTTAACGTGTCAGTTAAAGGAGCAATCTTCTCTTTGTAAAGGTTAGGGAATCCCTGTGTGATATATAAACCAAGCCGAAAGGCACACCAGTATATCATCGGCATATATACATATATAAGGATACCGTATGTTCTGTTGATGTCCTTAAAATGCTATTTGTAATAACTGATGCCTTAGGGGAAAAGTGTAACTTTATCATTGAGAGAAATTGACAAATTTGGGGTATAATTTGAGAGGCAGCTTTAGATTTTAATTGGTAGGCTAAAATTCATCCAGCTTTTTCACAATGTACACAAACATATGTGTGTGTGTGTGTGTGTGTGTGTGTTTTTGTTAAGAGTGGAGGTATATGAGCTAGTTATTATTTCTCCCCTAATAACTACTTTAAGTGTCTCCCACAATGTAGATGCTGACCTGTTGTGTAATAGGAAATCATATATAGAATCATATCCATAGAATCCAGGATCTGATAATAAGGACGTATCTCCGCAAAGGTCTTTCACTATACCTCAAATACCTGCAAGTGAGATATAATTGGACAGAAGCACGGTCTGGTTCCACAATAGGTAAATAATCGACTCGTTCCTCAGAAGGAAGGAGAAATGTAGGAGTTGTGAACTTGTGAGAACTAGGAATATACTGTGTGGAAATAGAAATCAGCAAGGATTATCAGCCCCCACTTGGTCTATGAGAGTAGATAAAGCTTGGGCCATTTTATAACGTGATAAAGATTTGGGATGAGAGCGCTTAAGGAATGGATCCATAACAAAATGTATGCCAACACCAAAAATCAAGAGATGGGCAATAGAGAAACAAGTTTATTAATACAACTCAGATCATCCCAGTTAGGGGAACCCCCACATTTTAATAGAGAAAAAGCTCATTTTGCTCAGTTTGCTCAGCTAACGATTCTCAGAAGACGGTCGGCCATTTATCTGTTCTTCATCAGTTCATCCTTAGGGATGTAGAGAACAGCAGATAACTGCATCGTTCAAAGATTGGTCAACCTTCACCGAATTATATAGTGACCTCTTTAAAAAGAATTCTGGGAACTGAGTAAGACGGTCTGTAAACAAAAATAAAATAAAACAATAATAATAATAATAAGTAATAATAAATTGCTCACAAAGACACACATGTAAATTCAGTGGTTTATTCCAAGTCCTCAACAGTATATATATATATATATATATATATATATATATATATATATTTATTTTTTTTAATGAACCAATTGCACAGGCTTTTATTCATGCATAGCCTACACATTGATCAACATTATGAGATACACTGATCCAGTCGCCTGATATAACAATTTGGCCATTGTTAAATTGGCTCAGACACTCTTGACCATTTTCCCGCTTCCAATACGTTGATTGCTTGAACTGATTGTTTTGCTCACCACCTAATCTTCCCACACATTAATATGCGGCCTTGTTAGGAGATGATATTCGCGTCACCTCTGACCGGTCATGATATTTTGGCTCATCTCTATATATATATAGCACATCAAGTACGGTAAACAGAAGCTCAAACGTGACATGCACTGCAAATGATTCAAGGTGTGAGTAAACCATTCAAACCAACCAAAGTGACCCGAACTGCAATTCATTTCGGACCTGTCAGATTAGATAAAAAGAGCGATTCATTAAAAATCTGGCCTCGTTAGTTCTAATTCTAAACAGCGGATAAAAAACGTATGCGGAAGTATTATCAGGGATCTCCATCGTCAGGCAAGGATTTAAGTCGAGCTGTTTTATGTTGCGCTTAATACAATACAATACAATACTTTATAAGCTTCACGCTAAAAAAACTGGAAAGTAACAGAATCGGTGATGCCGACTTTTCAACTATGAGATAAATTCAAGTTTAAAGGGATGCTTAACCCCAAAATGAAAATGCTGTCATTAATCGAATACCCCCATGTCGTTCAGATATGTCTTCTACGTTTATTAACGCTTTGATTGTCGAATAGTTGAATGAAGTTGTTGTTAAGTATTCTCATCACTTCATAATTTTAATAGTTGAACCACTGATGGCAGATGGAGTATTCTGTCATTTACTAAGCCTCCTGGTTTTCCTCCAAAATATACTGTTTTCATCAAAAAATGGGTGCAAAAAAACACATCAATTAACTTTTCATTTTGCTGATTCTAATGGATGTGCAGATGGATCTTTTAATTGTAGCAGAAGCACATTTTGAAGGACTTTTAATAGCGTGAAGTGGATCCACTTTAGCAAGAAAGTAGTTTCCTGCTGACGATAAGGCAAAAATTGAACCGGTTTTACACTAATTTGTCATTTTTGTGCATGTGGACGATCTCCAGCACAGGTCCCGCCGACATTTTCAGCGGTTGGAGATTTCCCTTCCACCTCTTGTTTGGTTTGGTTGTTCTCCGCTGTTATATAATCAGAATTATTTCGGAGGATGTCGGGTAGGAGGGTGCGTCTAATTGGGATGTGGGTTGCCGTGTGGCCCACAAGGGATCGGCAAGCATCTGCGAGTGTCTTTTCATCACAGTTATCAGTCTTTCCCAACGGATCCCGGGTCTTCTTCCTGTGAACTGCTTCGTGCTGAGTCCCGTTGACATGCAAATTTAAGAGCGGAATAGAGGTATGAAATTCTTTGACTGTTGCTGATGAGGCGAGGGAGCGCTGCCGCTGTCTCTTGCGTTATATGGATTAACATGTGCGACTTTCTATTGGGCTAGAGAAACAAAACATGTCTCGGCAGTATAGGAAAGGAAAATGTTATAATATTATAGCCTATTATTCGCTCGCCCTCGAGCCTTTTCTCGACGGGGAATTTTCAAGCAATCTTTATGAAACTCTTTTCAGTGACACTTTGTAGACACGGCTGTCAAGCCCAAAAAAACTATAAAAGCGTGACTATATTCCCTGTCTCTTGAAGCTTCATTGAAGTTATTCATTGAAAATATTTTACTCGTAGTAATTTTATCATAATAACATTTAAAGAGACAGTTCAATTGGAAATGATGAATGCTGAAATCACAATTTCTTCACATTATAATGCATTTGACGCAATGGAGCATTGTAGGTTAAATATAGATCATTGTGATGTTTTATCAGGTGTTTGGACTCTGACGGCACCCATTCACTGCAGAGCAAGTGATGCAATGCTACATTTCTCCAATCAATATCCGATGACCGGTAGGTACGTTTTCATCCATTTTTTAGTCGTGGGTGCAATATTCATTCGAGATACTGCACTAGTCAGTATTCAAATTCGTGAATTGTTATTAAGTTCAATAAAACTAACTTCCCCAAATGCACGAGAACTAATATATTTCAGAAAAACCGACGCATCGCGGCCCTAAGATTAATTCTAATTCGTCACAGGATGGCGCGATGAAGTCAAACTGTGACATTCCCAGCTGCTCCAAACTTTTGATAAAAACTCCAATAATAGACTAGAATCAAACAATGATTAGAATTCAGGTAGCGACACCTGAGGTTCATTTGCATTAGAATAAATGCAGTGTCTTTGGGGAAAAGAAAGACCGACCGGGTAGAACACAATCCTGACCAGAACGAATTCGAAATATATCCCAGTGCGCATCAGATGTGTTCTAGTGCGTGCTATTATTCTTGAGAAAGGAAGAGATTGAATTGGGTTGGTGATTAGCATTAAAACACGTCTAGATCATATTTACCACTCATCAGAATAATGTCAATTCCTAAATAAAAAGCAATAAAACAAATACTATCGTTATGCACAAATGCTTTTTTTTTCCATTTTACAGTAATGAGAACACATTTCTGCACGGTGGTAATGGTGAATATATAAATAGAAACATGTCTCGGACATGTTCTTGAGATGCACCCTGCTTTTCATTGTGACAGTTATGCGTTTTGCACCGTGCATACAGCTCCAGTTCTTCCTGACCTTCGAGAGGTGAGAAGTGACATGTTTTTTTAACAAGAAGCATTCTGTACAGTGTGGGAATGAATTTTAAGCATATCCTCAATTCTCTGTCCTGCATTCGTTTCCACTGACTGCCGTAAACATTTGTTCCTTCCTTCGGAGTCGAAGTCTTCCGCGCACAGCACGCATCATCCACTGACCTTTGATCCACGCTTTCATTTGCATAACATTTTTGTCATGTTTCGGGGTAAATAAGTCACACGGCTTACAAAATAAATGCAAAAATCTAAACTACAGCTTGCACTCACATTTCGTTGCACATATTCCAGCTGCTAGCTAACAGTTTTTGCACTTGTTCTTAATATATAACTTGAACAAATTGGCCCAGAAACAAAACGTATTGTGTAATGCTACCTGCTGTTACTTTTTGGGTCATTGCTTTATAAGTGACAAAGTCTGTTGGTTGACAGGCTTGTTAAAACTTGAGATCTTTTTTGCATTCAGTGCACTTTGGATGAAACGTTTACTGATGCCAAGCTGAGTTGGTAAGGAGATTTATGTATGAGTTTTGAGCACAAAACATGTACCTGTTTTTTCTAATCATGTTTACAATTACCAGCTTGCTGTGATTTCCACTCCATTAACTTCTTTGAATTCTATCCAAAAAAAAAGAATTCCTCCACTTTTTAACCAAGTTTTACTAAATCATCTTGATCAAGTTATTTAAAAACTTTAGACCGAATTGTTTTCAAAAATTGTTCGTAAAAAAATATATAAATATTCTCATAAATTATTTGCATATACATGACCCTGGATCACTAAACGAGTCTTAAATGCCGGTTTTCAAAAATATGAAAAAAGATTAATTGAGTTTACTAAAATTTTGAATATGAGGGTGCTAAATATTGAGAAAATCGCTTTTAAACTTGTCCAAATGAAGTTCTTGCAATGCATGTTACTAATTGAAAATTAAGTTTTAATACATTTACAGTAAGAGATTTACAAAATGTCTTCATGGAACATGATATTTACTTAATATCCTAAAATAAAATAAAAATCGTTTTGACCCAAACAATGTATTTTTGTCTATTGCTACAAATTTCCCCCAGCGACTTAAAACTGCTTTTTTGCTCCAGGATCACATATATTTAACTGTTCCTCTTATAATCAAAACTGTCTCGGGTCACGCAAAGCGCATTAAAAATGCATAAAATCACAATGCATTGTTGATGTTTCGTACCGTTCTCCAGAAAAACAGTTTTGACTTGAAAACGTCAAATAAACACTGTGTAAGATACCCATCTGAGCTGTATTTTACCAAATCCACAGCTCAGAGGATGAAACAAATCGACTGAACTGCTGCGTTCTGAACAACAGAGGCGAGATTGTCTGCAGCCTGCTCTGATCTGACGTTCCCTTTCCTGTGATTCGTGGTGTTTGAATCTGGATGGAATAATATGAGCGCATCTGTTGCTGAGATTCCCTGAGCGCTTCTTCAATTGGCGAAGAGCTTCAGTGTTATGAGAGTTTAATAACCTTTTATATTCTGATGTGTATTGTATTTACACCATTCATGAGAATAATAAGCTTGAGGGTGCTGGGTAAATATTAAGTGCCTGCAGACAGCAGATGCATCAGGTCTCACAAAGGCTTATCACCTCCAATTTTTCCCCTATACTGGGGATCGTGATGCACTTCCAGATCCATTACAGTATAGTGCTGTCTGAAAGAGGCTTTCTTCACATTCACCTGCCACAAACAGTGCCCCGGATTTAAATGCAGTGCTTAAAAGTGCCTGTTTGTGCATTTCCCAGTCATTCTTTACATATTAGCGATGTTGGTTTCATTGTACAACAGGGCTAATGCCCTAAAAATGATCTAAAATAATTGTATAATTAATAATACATTAATAGGAACACTTTACAATAAGGCGTATTTGTAATGTTGACCAGATTTTGAATAAATTTGGGTTTTTTTTGTAATTTTACCACACATATTATGTTTTTTTCAATGCCTCTTTTCGCCGTTCACGCTATTTCAGCTCAGCAATTTGAGTCAAGCGCAGAGGCTTTCAAGCAATTGCTGTCCCAGCCACAAAGAAGCCAACTTCTCCCTGCCGTACGGTCCAATAATAGCTTTCAGAGCTGCGTGTGCTGACACAAAATAAGTTTTGCAGCCGGTTCGCTTTACTGAACATCGCTCAAGACGGCTTGAAGCGCTCATCAAAACAGATTTTATGTATCGAGGGTTTTTGTGCATGGGTGTAATTTTGACAAATCCCTTACATCTACCGTCCTTCAAACCGCACGCTCGTGTTAGCCTGACAACTGCTGATTTATAAGCGTTACATATATAATTTAGAGTTAGTTCACCCCAAAATAAAAATTCTGTTATTAATTATTCACTCTCATGTCGTTCCAAGCCTGTAAGACCTTTGTTCGTCTTCAGAACGCAAATTAAATTTATGCTGAAATCCGAGCTGCTTTCTGACCCTCCGAAGACAGCAACTGAAATGATCCGGGTCCAGAAACGTAGTGAATCGGTAAAGCAGTGGCGTTTTATTTATTTGTTTCACTTATAACTGTGCTTGATCTGAGCGTATTTTTCTCTCGTTTCATTCTAGAAGCCGGAGAAAGCAACGTTTCTGTCGGAGGTCTTGTGTTTTTGTCCAGAAGCAACATCTCACGAACACTTTTTAACTTCACGAGATGTTAACTGATGGATTGGAGTGGTTTGGAGTCTCATTCTGACGGCACCCATTCGCCACAGAGAGCCACTGCTGGGCAAATGACGTAATGCTGCATTTCTCCAAATCTGATGAGCAAACCCCATCTACTCCTAAATTAGCCCGTTTTTATTTTGGAGCGATCACTCGCAGTGTGTTTTACACTCTCAGCAAATAGACGGTTAACTCTTACTGTGCGAAGCCGGATAAATTTAGCATCCAATTACTTTGGTTTCAGCTCTTTATTTTTCCTTGTGCTTGTTCCCGATCCCTTCCTCACGAGCATTCATTACCGTGAACCAAAAAAATGGAACTGCGACATGAATAATTTGTCGAACTAATAGCTTTTTGTCGAAGTGCAAGAGTTTACACAGGACACTGTGACCTCATAGTTTTCACAGAATTACTTGGGAGTGTGTGTGTGTGTGTGTGTGTGAGAGAGAGAGAGTGAGTGTAAGCGTGTGCAGGTTTCATTGATTAGGACTTGAAATTTCCTTTATCTTCTTTTTGCTCTCAAGTGGCACCTGCTACAACAGCGTACTTCATCTCCTAATAACTGTGGTAATTAAGTGAGCAATTATCTCTAACAAGGCTCTTCAGATTTGCATCTAAACATAACAAAATCCCACTCTGCTTTTCCTGTTTTATCGAGTCTTTTAACATGGCAGAAACATATTTTTATAATGGCATCTATAGCGGCTGTGTGCAGCACACGGCATTAAATAATAATAATTAAATAACATTTTTAAGATCATCTCGTGTTATTTTGTATCAAAAATGCACAGAATGTTGTTGTTGACAAACTTGTTGTTTTTCAGCTCAGCGTGTAATTAAACAGTTATCGATTATTGTGTGTTTAGTGAAGATCATTTCTTATTATGAGCATATTTAAAATTAAATGTGTGCAATAATCTCATCCTCATAATAATCGTTACCAACAGTGTCTGGAAATGTTTATGTCGTCTTCAGGTGGTCTCCAAAATTCTGAGACTATAAAAATCTTGCATAAAATAAATTATATGTATATATATATATATATATATATATATATATATATATATATATATATATATATATATATATATATATATATATAACATTTTAATATGAATAAGAGACATGGTTTTGCTCTGTTTTTTTAGGTTGCAAATCAAATCATAATCAGGTTTTACGTTCATCCCTGCATTCATCTTTCATTCAAAATATATATATATATATATATATATATATATATATATATATATATATATATATATATATATATATATATATATATTATAATATTACTTATTTAAATTCACATTTCTCAACAGGTCTTGCACTTCTGGACACCGGCATTCAATTTCTTCACATTTTGAAAATCAAAATTAGCCTTAGCCCTAAATTTAAGCCGATTTGCCATAAAATATTCTTTCTCCTTAAAAAAATCTGTTATTGGAGATGCAAGGTGGAAGAAACAAAGCGGAAAAAAAAGCGGGCAACAACGAATTCTACGCAAAATACGCAAACTGAAACCCCGTACTTGAGGATTTTTGTCCTTCAGTTGCAGCTAAAATTTCCATCTCCGTCCGTTCCATCGTAAACAAACTACACTCTGAATGCGATGCGTGTGATTCAGAAGGTTTTTAATGTAATCCAGATGGATGCACATTATATACGCCACATCAATTTTACAATGTTAGCCTTGCGTTAAGTATTTTTATAACACGTCCTGTGCATGTTCATTCTGATCCTATAAATAGGCACGCACGGAACAAATCAGGTCAACAGTCCTCAATTTGACCTGGAATCCCACAGCAGTCGCTCAGCGTCGCGGAGGTGAAGGGCATCATATCCAGGGATATCTCCATCTCTCCCTCCTGCTGCTCCAGCGCGGGAAGCACCGCGTTCCGCTGGACACGAGACGAATCGGACACGACCGAGACCTTGTCGAAAGGTAAGTCCACGTGCTCCCCGTGATGGCCCGGGACCAGAACCAGGCGCTGCGGGTCGGAAGCGCCCTGCGCGTCCTTCTGGAGCAGAGTGGTGTCGTGATGGTAGGACACCAGCTCGTTGGTGAAGTTCACCGTCTCCACCGCGGAAGACGCGCAGAGCCGGTTGCAGCCCAGGATGGTGCTGAAGGCTTTGCGGAAGTCCGCGTTGAACGCGTAGATGACCGGGTTGAGCGAGGAGTTGGCCCAGCCGAACCAGACGAAGATGTTGAAAGCCGTGCTGCTCACGCACGGAGAGTCTCCGAGAGTGTCCAGGTCGCAGAACGGCACGATGCAGTTGAGAACGAAAAAGGGCAGCCAGCAGAACACGAACACCCCCATGATGATGGACAGCGTTTTTAACACCTTGGTTTCTTTCTTAAAAGTGGTTTTCAGCGACGGCTCGCTCGCGCAGTCGTGCACGTGCCCGGCCGCCCTCTCCAAAGTGGAGATCCTCCGGATCTGCGTTTGCGCGATCCGGTAGATCCGCGTGTACGTCCCTATCATGATGATAACGGGGATGTAAAAGCTGATCAGCGAAGATGCGATCGCGTAAGTCCTGTTTAAAGTCGCCGTGCAGTCCTCCGAGCTGTCGGTGAGGTTCAAGGGCGCGCTGGGGTCCTCGGCTCTGTGCCAGTTCAGTCTGACCGGAATGAAAGAGATCAGGACGGAAAGCGTCCAAGCCATCCCGATCATTATAAACGCCATCCTTTGGGTCATTTTGCGCTCGTAACGGAAGGGGCTCGAGATGGCCCAGTATCTGTCCAAACTGATGATGCACAGGTTTAGGATGGACGCCGTCGAGCACATGATATCAAAAGCTATCCAAGTGTCACAAAAGCTCCCGAAGAGCCAGCAGCCGGCCACCTCAGAGACCGCTTTCCACGGCATGACCAGAACAGCCACGAAGAGATCGGAAACCGCGAGGGATATGACGAAGAAATTGGTGACTTTGGATCGGAGGTGTCTGAATTTGATGACGGCGGCGCACACGAGCGTGTTGCCCAGCAGCGTGGAGAGGATGAGCGCGCAGAGAGCGCAGCCCGTCAGCGCGCGGACACCCACACCGGAGCTATCCCTTTCTGCACCATCGCTCTCCATGGGGCTTCCTCTGGACCCAGAGCAGATAGATCATGTTCAAGCGGCTCCTCACGTCACCGGCCCCTCAGTTTTCCAAGGAATATCTCTTCCGAAAAGACTCGCTGTGGTCTTCTTACAGAGTGTCATCGTGGAGGGAATGGGGCTGCACTCTCCTCTCTAAACACGGAGTTTGATGGGAGAGAGAGAGAGAGAGGGAGAGAGAGAGAGAGAGAGAGAGAGAGAGAGAGAGAGAGAGAGAGAGAGAGAGAGGAGAGAGAGAGAGAGAGAGAGAGAGAGAGAGAGAGAGAGAGAGAGAGAGAGAGAGAGAGAGAGAGAGAGAGAGAGAGAGAGAGAGAGAGAGAGAGAGAGAGAGAGAGAGAGAGAGAGAGAGAGAGAGAGAGAGAGAGAGAGAGAGAGAGAGAGAGAGAGAGAGAGAGAGAGAGAGAGAGAGAGAGAGAGAGAGAGAGAGAGAGAGAGAGAGAGAGAGAGAGAGAGAGAGAGAGAGAGAGAGAGAGAGAGAGAGAGAGAGAGAGGGAGAGAGAGAGAGAGAGAGAGGGAGAGAGAGAGAGAAAGAGAGAGAGAGACAGGAGAGAGAGAGGGAGAGAGAGAGAGGGGGAGAGGGAGAGAGAGAAAGAGAGAGAGAGAGAGAGAGAGGGGGCGAGAGATCTGTGAGATCTATCTATCTATTTATCTATCTATCTGTCCGTCCGTCATCTATCTATCTATCTATCTATCTATCTATCTATCTATCTATCTATCTATCTATGTCTACCAGTCATCTATCTATCTATCTATCTATCTATCTATCTATCTATCTATCTATCTAGTCACTGTGTCAGTTCTACAGTATATGTACAGTATAGTAGATCTTGTTATTAATATGTCCAGCAGGGGGCGCGTGGACTCTCCCGTTAGTGAACCAACGAATGACGTCACTGGAATTTCAAGATGGCTCCGGATCACGGTCAGGATACGGTCTTCTACCGGTCTGAGACGGGAAAGCGTTGATGTTTTAGCTGGCATGTCTGCTAACTCACGGTATCTGCGTACTATTATCTATCACCATCACCCCGTTAATGTGGCGGAGGACAGCGTGAATAGGCGTCATGGTGAAAGAAGAGCGGGGTACAACACTGAACTACAGCGCCTCGGCTGTCAAGCGTTTTGAATGAGATGGAAAAGACCGAGGATGAACCTGTACAGATATATTTCTTTTATATGAGAGAGTAGCACGAGACGGTAACACTCCTCACTGGATGGTTTAAACGAGGACTGCAGTAGAGGTCATCTGCGGTGCTATCAGGGATTGGGCTGCGGCCGATGGGTATGTTCAGTCACTTGCTCTTATTAGCTTTTTGACAGTAATGCAGTATATGCCTCGGACCTTTCCCAGCCGTCTACTTAGACAGCGTTACGGCTCTATTACGCGCTTTTGGAACGTTTCGAATTAAAAATTTAACCAGGACTCGCCTGTCATGCCACGAAGTGCTTCTGAATCAAGCGTTCTGAACTTGATTGCGATGCTTCATCGAATCTGAATCCAGCGTTCGATTCAAACGCGACGATGGGGCTAATGTTTGATTCAAATCTTCTAAACACGGGTATAAAGCCTGAATATACCAAGAGAATATGTTTAAAAGAAAGAAAGAAAGCCTCCTGAACTACTGAATCGAATGCGTGCGTGTGATGTTCTATTAGAACGTTCTAAAGAAAATGCTGTCATGGTTTTCAGTTAAATCTGAACTGGATGTACCCATCCATCTTTATAGTTGGAATATATGCAACACAACGTTGAATCAGATGTTCCAAACTTCATTCTGATGCTCTGCTAAGCTTTTATGAAATACGATGCCCAAAATGCTAAATAGAATATTTAAAATGATCAGACAATAAGAGCTGAATGAGTAGCACGTTCCTATGAATGGCTCTATAATGCTTTAAAAGACCGAAAGTATGTTGTTCGAAACAGAATGGAATAATGATATGAGAACGTGCTAAACTGAACATTCAAAACTTAATTCTGAGGGTGAAGCTGAATCAAATTTTCCAGTTAATCGTTCCAGATGCGATGATGTCAATCTCCAACATTGTAAATTTGATCGATGTTTTCCAATTTAACATTCCAACTAGAATTAAACAGAATCGAACGTTCCGAATTCTGATACTGAATCAAATGGTTCAATTTGAACAATTGCGATGCCCAGGTGCTTTACGAAATGTATGAACTGAACAATTCCAACGCTCCTTAAAAATACCGAATCGGTGCCGAAAATGCAGAAGCAAACTTTCTAAATGTGATTATGATGTTCTGAATGGAATGTGCTGACTCGGACGTCCCAAAACATCTGTGAAAATAACAAACAGACCAAAAACGATAAATATTTCAGGCGAATATTTCTCGGTAGGCTGCTTGGCGGGATTTGAAACACGCAAAATATTTCACTGCGTATATTTTTTTCAATGGGTTTATTTTAGGTTATCCGCCCAGCAGGGTCCAAAAGAGCATTGTCGTCTCCGAGCATTGTGGGCATCACCTGTGAAGCTGATGGTGGAGTCATCTTCCTCTGGAGGCAGGGGTGCTGAGGAAGGCGGACCACCTCCACGCATCGCAGATGTTACAGACAGGCGGGAGAACATAATGCAAGGCATGTTCTCCCACGCTGGATCAACGCGGAGAGAGAAAGGCCAGGACCACGAGGCGGCGGAGTCACGTGACGAAGCACAGCACCAGACCAGCAACCAGCCGTGTGGCACTAAGCTCCCAAACGGACATGCGGGCCACGGTTCGCGTGAAGTGACCGAGCGGGACGACCCCGAGTCATCTCATCCTGCAGGAAGCTACTCGAATTCCCAAGATGTCCGCGTGATTGCAAACGGAGAACTGTCGGCAGGCTCCAGAGGTGGTGCTTTGGATGCCGGCGCTTCTCCTCCACCTCAAGAAGAGAGAACTACCAGCTCGGAGGACTGCTCGAACTCCCAAAACGACACCAGAAGTTGTTCCGAAGGCGACCCGTCGACTCCGAAACTCTCTCTCAGGACGTTCTCCTCCAGCGCTTTCCTCAATGCTGACTCCGCTCCTCTCAGCCCGGACGACGACGACGACGACGACGAGACCTTTTCCGCGTCGGACAGACCTGACGACCTGAGCTTCACGGACGTGAGTCTGAAACCCAGGAACACTTATGAGATCAGTCGACGTCAGAGCGCCCCAGACAACATCCCTGGTGTGTTGAGTGTTGCTGTCGCAGATCTGACTCTCAGCCAGAGGAAACATGGCATCTCTGAGATCTTCAGCAGGTATAGTAATGCTTTGCTTCTCATGAAATACTCCTTTGGCTAAATATGAGAACCACAATTCACAAGTACATTATACTGAGTGTATCAGACAGCTAATTAGATGATTCCTGACAAATAAGAGTGTTTATAATTAAGAAATATTGAGATTAAAACACCACACTCACACACACACACACACACACACATATACATACAGTATATACGTACTGTGAAACAATTAATAGTGATTAATCACATCCAAAATAAAAGTTATTGTTTACGATATATGTGTGTTATATATATATAGATAAATACAATCACGTGCATGTATATATTAAAGAAAATTTATTTATATATGATCATATGACTATAAATATATACATGCAAAATGTTCAAAATGCATGTGTGTGTTATATACATAACATATCTGTACTTATTATGTAAACAAAAACTTTTGTTTTGGATGCTATCATATGTGTGTTTGGTAAAAAGCATTTTCTGCAAATATTAATTTTACTTTACAACCTTAACCAACCTCGGTTTTTCATTCTTCATTATCTCATATAATATTATAACATAAAAGTAGTGTTTTAAGCAAAATCTAGAACAGTATGTTCATTCACTTAATTCTAAAATGGTTTTTACTGTTAATTTAAAGGCATTTCTTACGCAAAAATGAACATTTCATGCTAATTTTTCATGTTATTTAGACTCTTTTATTAGGTATAATAAAGCTGTTGTTCCTCAAGGTGGTTGGTGATTTAAATTTCTATGCTTTAAACGGATATTTAAACAGTGCCATAGTAGTATTAGCATTTTTTAAATCTCATCAAACATTCACTTTTGAAAATATGCAAGATATATTTTCACATATTTAGTTTTTCATTTAATAAATCAGATAAAATGACATGGGCTGAGTTAATAATGATACAATTAAAATTTTATTCGGTCCCTTAAAAATATCAATGTATTATAGTAAAAAGTAGAAACTTCTCAAAAGGCGTTAATCTTAATAAAAAAAATTTGAACGCTTAACACTCGAGTAAACAGGTTCTGACCAAGAATCCGTCTCCTTCCGGTTACTGATCTGCCTGGAAGCTTAAACTATGATATTTCCTCATATTTTTCGATGCTTGCTGCAGCTCGGTCTCAACGGCTTTGTTTCTGACAGGGCCTGAAAAGAGGAACGTTTCTTCACGTTTCATGCTTCACGGTTTTCCTAATACTTTGTGAAATCAGCTTGCGTTCATCTCAGTTCACGGGCTGTCAGTGACTTACGCTATCGGGGTCATCTTCACGCTGTTGAGCCAGAATCGGCACACAGAACTGGCTTGTGCGGTTATTTTTGTGCGTTGTCGGAGCGGCGTTTTCGGCTTTTGACAGATGCTCTGTGACGATGTCTTTGGCAGAAGTCTGTTCTCCAGAAAGCAGAGGGAGGCCCAGAGCGCACCAGGATGGAAACTCTTTGGAAAGGTCCCGTTGAGAGAGAGTCCCCCCAAAGACTCCAAAACCATTCAGCAGGTCTGTTCATAATCTTCATAGAACATATTTTGTGTGTGTGTGTGTGTGTGTGCGTGCACATCATTCTATGGAAATAAACATCTAAATGTAGATGCTTTCACGCCAGATCAATAAATCAAGGCAGTCCTACTTTGTGAAAAAGATGCACACTTTAACAAATGAGTCCTTATTATGGAAAAATCGTACTTAAGTGTAAACTGAGCGTGACGTTTTTAAACACTTAATTGCTGTTATCTGTAATTAAATAAAAATGCATATTAAATACCATTAGTTGATCTTTACAGTGCTTGTTTGACTCGCATAAGTAAGTCTTTATATATAGAATTTATGCTTTTTTATATAGAATTTCAGGATTCTGTTTTCTTTTTTTTACTGCAGAATGTTTCGAAAAGCATTTGTGGTACGCTAAAATGTACTTTTGTGTAGTTAAATATATTTGGAATTACTGGGTTTTTATTTAGTACTTCAAAATATATTATCTGTCAATGCGATATTGAATAATAAACTAGAAAACTCTAGTGCTTTAGTCGACACATCAAGGCAAAATATTATTAAAACATAAAATAAGACGTTTGGCATTATTACAAAGTCCAAAGTACTTTTAAAACATGCATTCATAAACAATGTGCTGTCTTTGATTATATTAAAGTGGCCTTTTATTTCATTAATGTTCTTAAACATTTTTAAATATTCTTAAGACGCTTTTAAGAAAATAAAATTTGGAGCGCGCTACAAGTGCGCGTTCAATACAGTTAAGCATGCTGCTTTTTTACAGTTGCTGTCATATATTCGTGTAATCTATATTTAACAGGAAATGATGTATCACATTATGGAAGACGGATGCTTATGAGAAGAGCATGATCCAAAGGGAGTTATTATTGGAATTATTAGCCATTTGATGTTTGTCAATGTGAAACATTAGTATACTACCCACCCACTTGTTCGTCTGAACGAAAATGCAGATTCACTTTAGAGCATTAATAGCTCATAAACATTGCTTTAAATGAAATCGACCAATCATCAAAGAGGTCTTAAAAAGGAGGGGATTGGCAAAATGACTCATTGAGCAAAAAAGGTCAAAATGAATGCATACTATAAAATACTGAAAGTGTTTTTTGCATGCATGTCGACCTATTGTTGGGGAACTTTCATAACTTTCATACTTTAAAGAAAAACTTTTTAAAAATGAGTATGTTTTGTTTTATTTATAAAGCGCCTAACCCAAGCTCAGCCTCACTGTGCATAGAAAAAAGTGACGTAAAATCAACATTTTCAAACAATCGATAATTGCAGGCAAACAGCATTAAACCGTGGCAAACTAAATGATAAATAGAGAACACTAGACTGAGCTAAGCTGATAAAAACATGAGAATAGCTAGGTCTTGTAATCTTGTAAACTCCATTCACCCGCCTATGAAAGGGTTGGGTTAAAAATATATATTTTTGGTATTTCTAAAAGGTTCTGCTTTTGGCGCGGTCTACAAAAGCTGCAAACCGTACAGTTCATTTCAGTCCTTGTAGAAAGTTTCACTTCTGTAGCTCTAAGAGACGGTGTGTGCTAAGAGTTAGAGTAAGAACCGGGATGAAGCTCGGCTTCATTTCCATTCAGGATATTAGTGCATCTGTGTTTTTAGGGCCGAGAAGGTCATTTAGAGGTCAGCGCGCGCTTTACGGACCGCAAATGCACATGTCCGATGTTTTTATTAAATGCACTGCCTCGCTCTATCTCTGCCCCGCTTATCTTCAGTCGCGCACACACGCGTTTTCCTAGATCGCTAACAGCCAAAGCGGCTCATTTCTTTCTGTTTATTGATTTAAACTACACACAAATAAGAAGAAAAACCGGATCCAGGCAGAATAAACGGCATTCAGTAAACAGCAGCTCTTGCTGTCACGACTTATCGCTCCGCTAAATCATGTCAGCATAAAGTTTCTGAAGCAGTCCAGTCAGCACAGTTTTGAAGGCCAGCCCATTATTTCTGCTGTATGTACTGTATTTCTCTCATTTTGCTCTCTCTTCAGGAAGGTAACCCAGGCAATCTCACATCTGTATCTACACCCAATCTCTTAAGTTCAGGGGTATGATGTTTGGTTTCTAAACGAGCTCTCCTTCATGTCTGTTCTGTGCCCCGGAGCCGTGCGCCTTCACTTCCCATCAGCCATTTCAGCCACCGTCATGTCACTGCTTGACTAGCGCTGTAACAACTGCTGCGTCGAAAGGATAGCTCACCCAAACATGAAATCGTTTATTCATATTCGTCATGTTGTTTCGAAATTTGTCCTCTTCGTGTAGAATGTGAAAGAAGATATTTTGAAGCATGTTCACGTTGCTCTTTTCCACAGTTAAACCTGTATGATACAGTGACCAAATTAAGCTATCTGATAGTTTGGAGTAAGGAATAGACTGATACTTAAGTAGTTACTTACTGACAGTCGTTCACGTAGCTCTTAAATTTCATTAGCACTTTTGCCTTATTGACGTTTTAATATTTAATCTGGCCACATCTTGACACACCACACATTATGTCTTATGTCTTCTTTTTCTGTGACAAATTTAAAACAAATATAGTACTGTAGTACTTTTAAATACCGGTTATTGTATGGAAAATAGCCGTGCGACTATTGCTTAAAAATCTTTTTTTGCGTTCACAGAAGAAAATCAAATGGAGTTTTAACATTTTGGGTGAAAGTTATTGCAGCAGCTAACGTGAGCTAACAATAAACAACATATTGCCAACATTTATTAATATAAATGATTCATTTCTGCATTTACCAACACACTTTTAACATTTTAGGTTCTGTTAAAAAAAATTAACAATATACAATATGGAATATAAAGTTGACATTTACTGAATATATTGTTTATAAATGTAAATACATTGATGAACGTTATAGAAATGTTGTTTATTGTTAGCTCATTATACCTAATGCACTAATTAATATTGAACCTTTAACCTGCTGTAAGATATTGTAGTTAAATTTTTTGGTTTTAACTTTGTAGGAAATTTTGTGATATTATTAAAAATTCCACAGAAAACATAGTAGATGGAAATATATTTAGTTTGCATAGGGAGCAAATGTGTTTTTTTTAAATAAAAATATTTAAATTAAATATTTAATATTAAGATGTAAATTTAAAATAAATTATTATTGTTATTATTATTATTATTATTATTGTTATTATTATTATTAAATATATGAAATGCAAGTAAATTATTTTGTTATTTATAATATTTAATTTAATATTTAATATTTAATTAAATTACATTAACATTATATATTAAATTAGACATTGAATATTTATTTCATCTCATATGTTGCTAATAATAAACATAAAACATGTACCATTATTTTGTAATGGGGGCAAATCAACAAACCGAGTGGATCAGCAGAACATTTTGTACTGTTGATCCCCAAGTCTGGACATGTAACCCTAAATATAGACCCTAAATGTTCTTCTGATATCAAGCAGCTTAACAGGGCATGATCTTCCGTTCTCTCTTCTTTGACTGCTTCCTTTCTTCAGCCACATTTCTTAGAAAAAGGTCCACCTTCAAAACATGTCCATTGACGCCCGTAGCAGCTTCTCAGACAGATGAGGAAGAGTATTTGTGCCGCTGTTCAGTCAGTGATGATTACAGGTTCTGAGCTCGCGCTGTAGATGGTAGAGGAAGAGGAACCGGCCGTTCTTAGGAAAACACCTCTGCGGCTAGATGTGGTTTTTAATTCCTTACCGGCGGCATGAGAGCTTGACACGTTCAGGTGTCCTCGCACTTCCTCATGCAGGCAAACACCTAACTTTCACATGGCCAGAACATCACACGCAGTGACCCACGCGCTTCATCTTCTCACGCCTGCCACCTGCCTCCATTTTCTCATGTTCGGCTCCCACGAGCCTGTCTGCGCACACCTGAACCTGACCTGTTGCTCTTCTCACAGGAGTACGAGGCTAAGGTGTCTAAATCGGGCCAGAGTCCCTCCCTGCCCGCTCAGGGCCGACGGAAGAACCTGGAATTCGAACCATTGTCCACCACAGCCCTCATATTAGAGGACCGCCCCTCGTGAGTACCAGCATAAAACCGTACGATTTCATGAGTGTAGATTTTATAGATCGAGTGTAGATTAAACAGTCAGTTTGCAGTTAAAGGCATTTCGTTTAAATAGTGTCTGTATAGTAAGAGTCAGTTGTGGGAGTCTTTAAGGTCCTTCCAGGAGAGTACGAGTAATTGTTTTTTCACGCTCTTAACTTGTGGCGCGAGTTGCTCAGGATACATTGACCTGCGATACATATATCCTAGCAAACCTTGAGAGGCTCATCTTTCCCAAACAAAGGCCTATAAATAAGACTTAGCACAGACTGGGTTGTATTTCGCCACGCAAGTCCTTATGAAGAATAAATGAGCAGTGAAATGTGAGCGTGTCAGCCAAACCATTAGATAAACCAGCGCTGAAACCTTTTCCAGAAACTTCGTCAGTTGCTTCTCAAGCATGTCAGTGCTAACAGGTTTCTAGGCTGTTTATTTGAGACGTTTAATTGGCTTGTGTTGTAACAACTGAAATCATTGACTTCCTTCCTCAGGAACCTCCCAGCTAAGTCGGAGGAAGAGGCACAGCGCCACCGCCAGGAGTATGATGAAATGGTTGCGGAGGCCAAGAAGAGAGGTACGTTTATAAAGCAGAGATTACTGGAAAACGGTACTCTTTCAGTCTTTCCACTTCACAAATTGATGTTTAATTTAATGTCGCACACTGATGAAGGCCTGTGAGCCAACTTTTGTGAGTTTAATATATAAACAAAACTGAATTTTTTAAATAATTAAACAAAATGAGATGATGTGCTGTGTAAAGAGCCTTGTTCAGTGTTACTTGCCATTTTTTTAAACGCTTTTCACCAAGGATTTGACATAATTACAAAATAAAGTCTATTTTTTTTTTCAGTGTATCAGATTTTTTTTTGTTAATTTGGCTATTAATGTTAATTAACATTATATTTTAATATGGCTATATTTCATTAAGCACACCTAGGTCATATTTTGTCCTAAAATCAGATGGTTTTATTCAAATCAGGAGCTTCACAAGTAACGTAGCATAGAAAAGTTAGCTTTTTTTTTAGATATTGAAAATGCAATAAATAAATTCAATCATGTTTTATACATTATGACGATGGTTGTAGGATTTTTTTTTTTTTACCTAAATACAGTATAAATGAACATTTTACAGAAATTAAAGTCGAAGCTCACCACTAAAGACAGTGAGAATTAAAACCCAAGAAAAAAACATCTAGAATCAAAATGGTAACAATAATTTTGGAGAAATATGCATAATTGTCATAATAATAAAGCAAAATGTATATTTTTTAAATTGCTTTAATTTCTGTGAACGTGACTTTCAAGAGGTTCAACCATACAAAACACACTTGTCACACTAGTGTATCTTTCCCTGGCCAAGACCAAGGTGGCCATTCAATGTGGAACTGTGCCTTTTCGTTTAGTCAGAAATGCTTTAATTAAAATGCTAAACTTTAATATAAGGTAATATGTTCGCAGAGCTGAAGGAGGCCCAGAAGAAGAAAAAGCAGATGAAGGAAAGATTTAAACAGGAGGAAAGCATCGCCAATGCCATGGTGGTTTGGAACAACGAAATCCTTCCCAACTGGGAAAGCATGTGAGACAGCCGCCCTTCATTATCACAACCTGCAGAAATAATTATGAGGAACTCGTTATCTCTGTTGCTAAAACTAAAGCTAGGGAGCATATTGCTTGTTTCCCAATAGGACGTTCCATTGAATATTAATACCTGTGCATATAGACAAATGCACATTTTCTTACGCTCTCTCTGCTCTCTGCTTCTTCAGGCGTGGTACGCGGCGTGTGAGGGATCTGTGGTGGCAAGGTCTTCCTCCCAACGTGAGGGGGAAAGTCTGGAGTCTGGCCATTGGGAATGAGCTGAACATAACCTCAGGTTTTTCTATTTTACTCTGTCTTTCATGTCTCAGTGAAGAGCCACCTTTGAAGATGTTCTTAAACCCAGGATTAACTAAACCTTTTGGGCAAACATTCTGTCTGAAGTGTGTCATTATGCAGCGTTCACATGAATGAATGCAAGGCCGCGCCACGCAGGACCGCCTGAAGCCTTCTTCGTAATGAAATTTGGATGAGAGTATTTCTGACACTCCTGAAAGGAAATGGTTTAGGATCTTCCGACGTGAAAGTCTGAGCTGAATCGAACATACAGACCTGATATTTCATCTGCCTTTTTAAGATATTGTGATTAAAGCAGCGATGTCTGTGAATTGTAAACCCTTTTTCCTTTCTGTTTCTCTCAGACTTGTATGAGATCTTTCTCTCACGGGCTAAGGAGCGCTGGAAGAGCTTCAGGGAGACAGGCAGTGAGATGGAGTCAGAAGGTACGTCTATCATCCTTTGCACAGCCCACTGGAGCAGTTAGACATGCCAATCACTCGAACTAATCCCCAATTCGATCTGAATGATTTATTAGCGAATAGGCCTGAATTTAAATGGGTTTTATCAGTCTACTGTGTTTACCCAACTTTACAAAATCACAGACGGTTCAGTCAATCAGTTAAGCTTTACAGTTCAGTCTGAAATTATGAATTATGAAATTGTTTAATGAGCAAATCAGTCTGAGTTTGAATGAGTTTTAACAATCCTCTGTTTATCTAGTTATTATAGACTGACAGAATTGGTTGTTTTAGACAAAATCTTCGATCATTACTGTTTTTTCGATCATTTCGACAAAATCTGTAATGGTTCAGTGAATCAGTAGAAGAAGAAAAATCACAATTGCGTCTGTATGGTTCTTAAGCCAATCGGTCTGAGTTTGATTTGGTTTATTGAATCAGTTGAGCTGATTCATAGTTTGGTCTGAATGATTCACTAGCAATCAGCCTGGATTTAAAAGGTTTTTAACGATACGCTGCTTATACGCCAGTAATTTCAAATTGAATGAAATTGGTTTAATGAATTTCTAATTCTCAGGTCAGTCTAAATGATTCATTAGACATTCTAGTAACTTAACTGTAAACTGACGAAAATGTAAAATGGCTCAACTGGGAATCAGTCTGAATGTAATGGTTTTAAACAATTCACTATGCTCGAGCTTGTTTTATTTCAGTTTTGGTCGGGCTTTCATAGAAGTACATTGCTAAAGAAACGCAACGCTGGTGTGTGTGTGTGTGCTCCCTGTTCGCCTTCCTACTCATTTTATGGAAATGCCGGTTATTTTCTTCCTGTGCTGCAAGCCCAGTCTCGCTAATCACATGCTAATTCTTGTTTTTGCTTTCTACTACGCCTTCCAGCCGTGTACTCTATAAAATGCTGTTTTATTATCCTCAGCGCTTCGCTCTTTGATGTGTCTCAATGAATCTGTTAATAAAACTGGTTTTCCATAAAGTTTGAACACAAACACATCCTCCCTTTCACATCTGGCCCTGATCACAACACTCAGACTGTTTTGGCCGATGTTAGCCTCCAGCAGTACGCTTGAGCAGGCCCTCGGAGACTAACAAACACCAGACACGCATGTTTATCTGCTTTAGAGTGTCACAGGATGGTTGTGATGTAGATATACGAGCAAAAGATATGGAACAGAATCTGCAAATAATTCAGATACTCAGGATTTTTTTCGATAATAAGTTTACCATTAGTGCTTTAACCTGGAGTTACAAATGCATAATGGTTTGATATTTTAAACATACAAAACATTGAATGCTTGCATTTGAAAGTATTTTAAAAATGATTATTCTAAAATTTAAACCACCAGTAGGTGGCAGCAAGTCACTATTAACAAGTGCGCCATTGCGAATAAACCAAATCATTTAAACGGCTGATTCATTCAGGAACGAAACGCTTTCATGTTGCTCAGAGAAGCAAAACTGTTCTGTGGTGGCTGTTTGGAATTATTTTTGGTTGGCGAAATAGAGCAAAACCAGGCAATATAGTGTCTTGATATTAGGTTATTGGTTTTTGAGCTGTTGTATAAAATCAGTATCGCATTTGTAATCAACTTTTGAAAAAAAAAAATGCACTTATTGTGGTTTTTTTTTGTTTTTTTTTTAACTATATGAAATTATATAAATGTGTACATTTTCTGCCCCCATATCTTCAATTTTGTGATCTTAATGCATTTTCTTGTTCGTTCTTCGCTAAACATTTAATAGTCAGATTGCAACTATACGATATTAGACGGTATATATTGCCCACCCCTGATGTGACTTGATATTTTTAAGTAATACTGAGTAATGTTGTTTTACAGCTGACAGCGCGGACCGTGAGTCCAGTCTGGATTTGATCAAACTGGACATCTCGCGCACATTTCCACCGCTCTTCATCTTCCAGAAGGTACTGTTCGCACTCTTCCTCTTATTGTTATAGTATCAGTGTAACAGTAATTATTATTGGTGATTACTGTTGCTCTCTCATGTGTCAGGGTGGGCCGTACCATGATCTCCTGCACAGCATTCTGGGAGCATACACCTGTTACAGACCTGACGTGGGATATGTGAGTGATCATTTGCAGCGATTGAATGAAGCAGCAAGCCCCAAGAAGCTGTGGTTTACGGCGAACGTATAACAGCTATAACAGTTATAAATTCACTGTAAACCACAGCTTCATTGGGGTTGTTGCTTTTATGAAATGCTTATTTTGTAAAACGAAATAAAATAGAGCAAATAAAATATAATGTTACTATTAAAAAAACATTATTCTTCCACCAAACAATGTAGTACCTCAGAAATTTGCGGTTCGAACACAGCGGCAGCCAAGCAACACGCAGACATAAACAAAGCTATTGTTTCCTATTTGCATATAAAAAATATCCCTAGATCAGTTTCGTGTGTTAGCAACGTCAAAAATGCTATCACGAACTATCAGGCTAGCTGTATTTAAGCAGGTGTTGCATCATTATCTTGTTTTTTACGTCTGGGGTTGAGTTTTTTTTTTCGTATGCTCGTCAAAGCTGCGTTTATTTAATCAAAAATACATTAAAAACAGGCAGATAAAAAAGTAAATATTATTATTAATGCAAAGTAAATATATATTTTGTAATATGTTTTGAAATGTAATTTATTCCTGCGATCCAAAGCTGAATTTACTCTGGTCTTCAGTCTCACGTGATTCTTCAGAAATCATTCTAATATAGTGCTTTGCTTTTTCATTGGAAATAATAACATTTATGAGGAAACGGGATTTGAAATGTCTTTATTTTGGCTGCAGGTTCAGGGAATGTCCTTCATAGCTGCCGTGTTGATTCTCAACCTGGAGGAGGCCGACGCTTTCATCGCCTTCGCCAACCTCCTCAACAAACCCTGTCAGATGGCTTTCTTCAGAGTGGACCACGAGCTGGTACTGTCCCCTCCTCACACACGCAACGTTTCATAGACGCTCAGATTATTTACATCACTTTAAAGGAACGCTTTAGATTCAAAAGTCAAGACTGCATCTTTTCTGCTTTACGGTTAGTTTTGCTTTAAGCTGAAGACATAACTCTGCCCCGGCTCCTGCATTATATTTGTTGAATGAAACCCAATGTTTCTTTCTAACTAAAATGCTGCTTACTGCTTTTTTTGATACATTTTAAAGCATTTCACCCAAAAAAACTGACACGAAGACACAATTTCTGTCTTGCTCTGAGCTGGACTTCAACTGTTTGTTCAATTCTCAGATGATTTTCACATGTATGAACGATTCCGAAGACATTTTATGCCTGATTTCCTCCCTGCTTCTTTGCAGACACTTTTTAAGTACTTTTTGTCATTAAAATGTCATTTTGACATTTCGCTGCTTATGCTATTTTGCTAAGTGCAGTGCAACTCGCGCACACACACACACACACGCACACACACACATAAAATATTTTGTGGGGGGAATAAAAAGGTTTTACTGATATTTTGAATATTGATCATTTTAGAAGTCATCATCGAATTAGACCTTTACTGCAAAACAGCAGATTTTTCAAATGCCACATTATTTCACTTCATATTGATTATAGTTTATTTCTGGTATAACTGATCGAGTTCTGCATCAATTCATTTTGTGTCTCTTTCTTGTTAGATGCTGAAGTACTTTGCAGCATTTGAGGTGTTTTTTGAGGAAAATCTCCCGAGACTTTTTAATCACTTCAAGAGTTACAACCTCACCCCTGACCTGTATCTCATAGACTGGTGAGTACACGAAGAAGAACCTTCTGGAACCTTCTCTTTAATTTGGGTGTAGATCCTGAAGCTACGTTCTATTCTAATTTAGCTTAACATTTCTAACTAGGAGACTTGTGATTCAGGACCAATCAGAGAGCATCTCAAACGAGGAAAAATCTTTTATCTTTGTGATATGTGTGTGTGTATATATATTTATGTGTGTGTGTGTGTGTGTGTGTGTGTATATATATATATATATATATATATATATATATATATATATATATATATATAAAGGCGTTTTTAAAGGGATATGTGGGTTTGGATTTTATTTTCCCTTCATAATAAAAACTGCATGTTGTGTTATCTTTGATTAATATTTACATTGTTTATTACAATACTATATACTAAATATGCTATATATAGTTTATGTATTCTGTAGGATAAGAACTGCTGCATAGTTGCATTTTTCTAGTTAAAAAAGTCTTTTAAGGGTTAAGATGCTTTCTTAATTTAAAGGAGCAAATCTTAACACTGGGCCCTGGATGCATTACTTTTTATTTACTTTTTGATTCCCCAATCCGTGTTTCCAGGATCTTCACCCTCTACACTAAGTCCCTGCTGCTGGATGTGGCGTGTCGGGTGTGGGACGTGTTCTGCAGAGACGGCGAGGAGTTCCTGTTTCGCACGGGGCTCGGGATTCTGCGGCTCTACGAGGAAGTGCTCCTGCAGATGGACTTCATCCACATCGCTCAGTTCCTGACCAGACTCCCGGAGGACACGCCGTCCGAACGCCTTTTCAGCTGCATCGCCAACACTCAGATGATTAGCAGCAACAGGAAGTGGACACAGGTCGGTTCCCGCGCGCGCTGATACAGAGATCCGCCCGTGGAGTTTGTTTGCGAGGGAAACCCAGGCAGGAAATTAAATGCAAATATACTTCCTGATAGGTTTCGTTCTCCTCGATGTTTCTTTTGCATAGCTTCTATTATTATATGCCTAGTAAAATGAGTTTGCTTTGAGGAAATGCCAGAATTTTCATATTTTCCGTAAATTAGCCCTTTATTATGAGCTCTGCAGGGTATTTTATTCTTCTACGGCGCATTGTGATTTGTGTGGCGTTTACCCAGATATTTAAGCCATCACCATCGGATGCTCCGCAGTGAATGGGTGCCGTCAGAATGAGAGCTGCTAAAAAACATCATAATAATCCACAGCACTCAAGTCCATCTTGTGAAGCCAAAAGCTGCACGTTTGCAAGAAACAAGAGTCATCTGTGATGCTTTTATCAGCTGTTCGGATGCTCATTCTGACGGCACCCATTCACTGCATAGGATGTATCGAGGAACTATTCCTTTAACATCACTTCTCGTCTCTTTCTCTTCATCAGGTGTTTAATGCCCTCATAAAGGATAAAGAAATGGAAAAAAGCAGCAGTCCTACAGTGAAAAACTCTTGAACTCTCAACGTTTTTTTTTTTTTTTTTTTTATATTTCCAGTTGACTTTAACTCTCCATTAGAAGAGAGGATTGTATAAAACGGGCTCAAAGAAATGACATGAAGAAAAAGCTAAACTTGATTCATTTGTTAACCTTGCCAGTATTACTGATGTTACACATTTGTATAAGTGAAAAATACAAGCATTTTATGAGAAAATATTCCACCAGCTTAGTCATGTACTGTACCGGATACCAGCATCAGGCTTTTTCTTGATATTGGTGCATTTTGAAGAAGTGTGCCGACATACCATTAACTCAATTTGTATGCTGAAGTATATTCGGTCGGAGCCTGTTTAATGCACTTGAGATTTTAATAATGGAATAGCGAGGTTCTGAGATTTAAAAAAAAAATGTGATTTCTTTTAAGCGGTCTTGTTTTGTAGAGCAAGACCCTAATGAAGTGCAATAGAATATGTCAGATGCAGTTAATAATGCAGGAGTAATGCATAGAGTGTGTTGTTGAGATGTTTGAAAGCATTTTGCTGCTTCTTGACGAAGAATTATTGCATTGAGTAGTCCCATTCTGCTACTTTAATTTCTTCAAGACACTAATATGTAGCCTAGAGCTGCAAAACGATTAATCGCGATTAATTGCATTCAAAATAGATGTTTGTTTACATACTGTATGTTTACTGTATATATTTATTATGCATATATAAATACACACACATGTATATTTATTAAAATAATGTGTAAAGTGTGTGTGCATATATATATATATATATATATATATATATATATATATATATATATATATATATATATATATATATATATATAATATATATAATGTATGTATATATGCGTATATATATATATATATGTATATATATATATATATGTACAGTATGTATATATATATATATAATAATGTGTGTGTATATATATACACATATATATGTATATATGTATATATATATATATATATATATATATATATATATATATATATATATATGTATATGTGTATATACAGTGTATATGTGTATGTGTATATATATATGTGTATGTGTATATATATATATATATTATATATATATATATATATATATATATATATATATATATATATATATATATATACATACATACACACATGATAAATATAAACAGTACCCACACATATAGTGTGTAAACATAAACTTGAATGTAATCGTTTTGTAGCCCTAATGTAGCCTAAGCTTTAATATAAATATTATTAATGTTAGTAAGACAGTATGTAAAGAATGCTTTCAGAGATTTATGTACTTGAGGTACATCTTCTAAAATGAACTGACATTTGCCAGTTCATAAGAATTTGGGGTTTGATAATAAAACGTGTAACTATTGTCTGTTTGATTTCTGTTCAAATATTTGACCAAATGCATTGTTTGTCACGGATTCGGACCTGATGTGTGCAAATATCGGGTCTGGGAACATTTTTCGAATTTGCTAATGTTGTATCTTGATGAAAAATGTAAATTGTGTCATTAATTCTTGGTTTGTTTTCTACACACTCCTGGTTTTATTGTACAGTTTTCATACTTCGGTGAAGATGAATTGTAAATAGGTGACACGTTTGACACCACAAAATTCAAATGTGTAAATAAAGCTGAAACTGCTGTTATAGTTGTTGTTGTTTCTTTTTTAAATTCATTGTGACTTGCTTTTGCTATTAATATATGTATAAAATAAAATAAAGTCGCCATTTAACATCAACCTGACATTAATTTTTAATTCAGAAAGCTTTAAGGCATTCCATTCAGTACTTAAACCTATTTCATACTGAAACGTCAAACTTTTTAAACTAACTTGGCTTTATTGATCTAGTTTTCTTCTCGGCGTGTTCGTTCATCCGGGTCACCAGGTGGCGCAGTTTGTCTTTCCGCGCAGCGTCTCTCTTTTAGTTTACTTCCTGTCCATGTGGTGCGTGTGTGGAGAGTGGATGCTCGCAATATTTTGGATCAAACTTATTTACACGTTTATAACGTCGATAGTTGAGTCCAGTGACGGATCAAAATGGGCCCGGTAAGATAATTTTACGCAAACGAATGTCCGGTTTCTGTTAGTCATGTTACCAGAGATTAAACAATCCTTGTTTTTGTGTATTATTCAAAACTTTGGTGTATCAATGCTAGTCTAACCTTCACTGTATATCATACTGTACCTACTGTATTGTGTCAAACTGTACTGTTATTTTTTTTAATTACATTTTACTAGTTATGTCCCTAATATAATGATGTAACGTCGTTGCTAGCATAAACACTGGGTGTATCATATTATATTTAACGTGCTAGCCAACCCCAACAGTATCATCACGT
The DNA here is from genome assembly GCF_018831695.1 of Puntigrus tetrazona. Taxonomy (NCBI): domain Eukaryota; kingdom Metazoa; phylum Chordata; class Actinopteri; order Cypriniformes; family Cyprinidae; genus Puntigrus; species Puntigrus tetrazona. The sequence continues at coordinate 744,664 of NC_056710.1, read as the reverse complement.
CATATATCATATATATATATATATATATATATATATATATATATATATATATAAGCCAATTTTGTGGTATATTTAACTTTGACTGAAAGCTATAAGTAGCGTTAGATTTTCCTTGTAATATTTTATATACTGAGGTGATTCTGTTGTACTAAACTATATTCACCTCTAATCTGAACCGTTTATTTCTAGATGAGTAACTCATTTTATGCTTGTTTTCAGTTACTGACGAATGTTTAAGTTAAAAAAATAAAGCAAAAGTATCTAATGATTTGATGTAGGTTCAAAAACGTTAATGAAAATCTGATATATGATATATAGCCCATGATTTCTGCTTTGCTTCATCTGTCATGTAAAGACGTTATGTCTGATTAGCTGTGCTCTTACGCGTCTTTCACACAAAGGCTTCCAAAAGGAACAAGAAAAAGAAGCCTAGCTTCAGAAAGCTGCTGAAAACCAGCAATGTGAAGCTGGCAAACAAGCTGAAGGATCGTCAGTTTAAGCAACAGAGCTCGGCTAAGAAACAACGCAAAGAACAGAGGAAACTTCGGCAAGCCATTACAGATGTCTCCCACAAGACCATCAAACCCCTGGAAAGATATATGAAGAAACCAGGTGAGAGGAACGTTTTATACGGACTCTCGTGCAGTGTATTGGGATAGTTTGTAACGTGGATGTGCCGAAACAGAAGGGGAGGAAGAAGAAGAGGAGGAGGAGTTCCTGGAGTCTCTGCCTGTAGACATGATGGATGAGGATGACCTCGAGCAGATCAGAGCCATGGCGAAGAAAGCTTCCTTTCTGACTCGAGACATCTCAAGCTGGTAAGCAGCGGTTAATCGCTTGACATCTATTCTTCCGTAGACCCCGATGATCATATTTCCTCTACTTTTCTATCGTAGTGCTGCAGTGCATTCCAAAAAGCGTAAGTCCGAGCAGCCGGTGGAGAAGTATGAGAAGATGCCCAGGAAGATGCAGCAGGAGGAAGAGAAAGAGCTCATTCATCTGCTGCCCATCAAAGACAAAAGGGGTCTGATCCCTCAGACCATGGAGAAGCCCGGTGCGTGTTATCACAGGACTTTGAGTGAACGCTACAGAGGAGGATCTGAGAATAACTGTCTGCTTGTTTCCTCTAGTTGTGAAGGAGGCAGAGGAAGAGGAGGAACCGGTCGACCAGGATGAGTTAAAAGGTCTGTGTAGATTTTCATGTACTTTTTCGGAAATGCGGCCTTGAAGTTTCTTAAACCTCGAAGGTGTGTTCAAAACAGCGCTGTAGTAGTTTTGTTTTCAATCTCCAAACTCTCAAAATATTTTAGATTTGTAGTCAATATTTTGATAATTTGCAACACGTTTTGCATGTTCATGGCTCACTGATGTTTTTTATATTAATTTAGTATTTTATATACATTTTTTTAGTGCGAGTAATTGCATCCAAAATAATTTTTTTACATAATATATGCATGTTCTGTGTATATATATATATATATATATATATATATATATATATATATATATATATATATATATATATATATATATATATATATATTTATTTAATAAATATACACAGCGTGCACATACAGTATATATTTAGAAAATATTTAAACGTATTTACATGTACATATTATTTATATTACAGATAATATTTAATATACTAACAAAACATGTTCCTAAATGTATACGTTTATGCTTGTATGTTTTGTTATTTGTTTCTGCTTTCTTTTGAAATTTATGTTCACTGAAGAAACCTGAAAAATGTCATGGTTTCCACAAAAATATTAAGAGGCACAATTTTCGTCACATGTATGATGACGTTCCTCTCTTGTTTAAGATCTAAGAGTAATAATAAATGTTTCTCGAGCAGCAATAATAGAATGATTTCTGATGGATCACGTAACACTGAAGACTAATCACTCAAAAAAATTACATTTTTAAATATGAAACTGTAATGATATTTCACAGTATTACAGTATTTTACTGTATTTTTTCGCAATTAACTACAGTCTCAATAAGCAGAAGAGATTGCTTTTATTAAACATTTATAAATCACAATCATAAAGTGTAAGCGTCATTTTAGACCTATTTCTGTAGATATTAATTTAAATAATTCTCAGTGAGATTTTTTTAATTTTGTTTTAATAACCTCAGAGGAGGAACCGGAGAGCGCTCCGTTGTTATCTCCTCAGGAGCAGCTGGCGCTCCGCACTCAGAGGCTGACGGAGAAGAAGCTGCGCATCGCAAGTCTGTCGTCTGCAGTACTCTCCGATCCGCACGTCAACGTAAGACAGCCCTCCGCCGCCATCTTCTGTGTGAGCTTCACGCGCATGATGACGTTCCTCTCGTTCCTCAGATCAAGAGGCTGAAGGAGTTGAGGGCCATGCTGATGGAGACGGACCCCTGCATCGCTGTCACAGTCAGAAAGTTAGTCATGGTGTCCCTCCTGGAGGTGTTTAAGGACGTTGTGCCGTCGTATCGAATCCGACCGCTGACGGAGGAGGAGAAGGCTACAAAGGTGCTTTTATGCATAGTTTAGTGCGCTGCGAAAATATGTTACAGCAACTTTTCATTTAGTCCAAAACTGCATTTCTTCAAACTCCCACATGTCCCTAAAAAGATCAAAACTTTGGTCATAAAAACATAAAAAACTCTCAAATTATGGTTTTAGGAGGTCTTAAATTCTTAGAAGGAAAAAGAAATGATTAGGCTTATGATTTATTGAAGGAAATGTGACATTCATATTCAAAAGGTTCGCCATCAATGCATACAGCAGATTTCTACCAAACTATTGCTTACGTACTGCTTCTGATCAATTACATTCTTTACTTTATGGTGTTTATATTGTAATATATTGTACTTGGTCGTAAAAACGCATACGTTTATTCTCTTTTGGAGTGAGCAGCTGAAAAAAACATAAATCATAGACATTTCAAAATAAGAGACCTGCTGTATTTTGGCCTTGTTTATAGTTAAATGTCCCACATTGTCCGGCAAAGGCTTTTTTTATGGTTATTATTCATATTTTTGTGTGCACAATAAGTTGTATTTAGCATGCTACACTATAATATTATTATATAGAAATTATTATAGTTTTTTGTCTTTAAACAAATTAATTATATTAATTGATATACTACATATACTAACACCAATGCATATGTATATATTAAATTATTTGGTTTTAAAATGTTCAGTTACCGTTTTATTTTAGTTGTATTAGATTTAGATTGGATTTTTTATATAGTATTAAATTTAAGTACGTCTTAAAAGTCTCCGGTATGATCTTATATACTGTAGATACCCAGGATGATGAAGCAGGATAGACTCTTAAGAATTAGAGTAAAATATGGGTGAATCTGCCAAATTTGATGCTGTTTTTTTGTATTAGAATTGATCGTTTTATTTTTAAACGCTTTTGATTATTTCAGTCTGAGAAGACAGCTGTTTTCATACATGGAAGCACAGCAACAAAAAGAGTGAAAATGCAAGAAATTGACCCGTTTATGCATTTTCTGTTGACAAAAGGTGAAAAAAGAGACGCTGCAGCTGAGGGAGTTTGAGGAGGGCATCGTCAGCCAGTATAAGTTCTACTTGGAAGATCTGGAACAGACAGTCAAAGGTACATCAGGTGCCCCTGTGCTCTCACCTTCCCGTCAGCCCATTCGTTCTCGTCACCATCATGTATGCCGTTTCAGACTGGAAGCAGAAGAAGCAGAAGAGAAGTCAGGCCGTGTCACTTCAGAGTTATGACGGTCTTGCTGAAGTGGCCATCAGGTGCATCTGTGATCTCCTGGTAGCTCTGCCGCACTTCAATTTCCACAACAATATCATAGTCATGGTGGTGCCCCTGATGAGCGACCCCGTCAGGAAGGTCAGTCTGCTAGCCGCGGTTGCCGGAAGGACTCGGCTTCTGGAGATTCGCTCATTTCGATCTCGTGGTTTTGCGCTCAGGTGTCTGAGATGTGCTGCGGAGCCGTCAGCAGACTGCTGAAGCAGGACAAACTGGGTCAGGCCTCGCTAGCGGTGGTGAAGGTCATCTCAGGCATGGTCAAGAGCAGGAACTACAAAGTCAAACCTGAGGTCTTACATGCCATAAACATTTATTATAGAGAACATTTGATTGAAATGGACAGTTTGCTTATGAAAACCTGTAAACAGTTTTTCGTTGCGTTAAAGAACATGCTCAGATTTTTTGACTTGTTCTATTTTATTTAGAATTTTTTAGTTAGTGCCATTGTTAGTAGTACTATTTGTTGTTGTTGGGTTTTATGATATAGTTAAATGTTTTAGAGTTCTTATTAACATGCATTAATTATTAATACTTTTAATTGTTGTTTTTACTGTTTTCATAATTTTATTTAAGATTTTAGGAATTTTTGATACTTCATTTCAGTTAAATCAAATGATTGTGTTTATCTAAAATAAGTTAAAATTTAGATTTATTAATTTCAATTTAAATACTTTTTTATGTTTTTTTATGATTTTTCATTTGTTAGCTTTATTAATGTTGGTCTAGAGCTTTGAATTTGCAGTTAATATATATATATATATATATATATATATATATATATATATATATATATATAAATCATAAAAGTAAAGTTTAATGTATTAGAGAAGTTGCACTTCTGATAAATCCTCTGATTTTATTGGCTGGTGTGATTTGTTTTGAATGGCTAATGTTTTTTTTATTGGTGTGTTGTGCTGTGAACACACAGGTGCTGAACTGTCTTCTCTGTCTGAGAATAAAAGAAGTGGAAATGAAGAAAGATACAGAAGATGCTGCACCAAAAAAGAAGTTCATGTCCTTCAAGGACAAGCGGGCAAACCTGTCCAGGATGCAGCGGAAGGTTTGAACCGGACCGAACGTTATTTCACATAAATGTCCTGATGTGACGTTGTGCAGTGATACGAGTCAGTGTTCTATATACACTACCTTTTTAAAAGCTCACCAAGGCTGCGTTTATTTGGTGGAAAATACAGTAAAAATAAATACAAATATTGTGAAATAATATTATAATTTACAATTTGTTTTTGAATTTATTTTAAATTATATGGTGCAAAGCTTTATTTTTAGCACCATTTCTTCTTCACATGTTGTTCAAGAAACATTTTTTACTATTATCAGTGTGCTGCTTAATTTTTTTGTGTGGGAATGTTATTTCATGAGACCTTTTGTTGTCACAATTCTTAAATTAATTACTTGAGAAATTTAACGCAATCTTGCATTGCTAAATTAAATAGTTTTTTTTTATCTCAAACTTTAAACAGTAGTGTGTGTATATATATATATATATATATATATATATATATATATATATATATATATATATATATATATATATATATATATATATAAAACTTCTAATATTTGTATACTTGCAACCGGTACACTTGCATACAGTTTTCTGTTTTTGTGACCTTAATGAAATCATCTTGTCCTCTACAGTGGAAGAAAGCTGAGGAGAAACTACAGAAAGAGCTTCTAGAAGCCGAGGCTTCAGAGAACAAGGACAAGAAAATTAAATTGGTGAGTACACTTAACACCTTATTTTAGGGTCTCTTAACCAGTTGCTTGTTAGCGTGCATATGGCTGGAATATTGGCCATTTATTAGCAGCACATATTAATGCCTTATTGTACGTGACCTTATTCTACATCCCTAATCCTTCCCAATGCCTAAACTTAACAACTGTCTCACTGTCTATTAATAAGCAGCAAATTAGGAATCTCAGTTATAGTTAATAGTGAATAATTGTTCCCTATTCTAAAGAATTGTAGGATCTTATGCGGTGTATATTAAAAATTTTTCCAGCACACAGAGACGCTCAACATCGTGTTCCTCATCTACTTCAGAATACTGAAGAAAGCTCAGAAGTCCGTCTTACTGCCCTCCGTTTTAGAAGGCCTCGCAAAGTAAGCTCAGCATGATGCGTAACTGATTCATAATAGTGTTATTACACTGTAACAAAGCTTTCTGCTCAGTTTTTGTCTGTTAACGCAGTTCACACCGTTTGCTGCAGGTTTGCTCATTTGATAAACTTGGAGTTCTTCGATGATTTGTTGGCGGTTCTGTACGGCCTCGTCACGTCGGGTGTAAGTATTTCCCCCCCGGGAGCGCCCGCTTCACGTCACGTTTCACACATTAACCTCTCAGCGTTTTCCTTCTCTCAGGATCTGACGTATCGGGAGAGCCTTCACTGCATCCTCACATCCTTCCACATCCTCTCAGGACAAGGTCAGTGCCGCTACAGCTCTGCTTTCGCCAACATCCCCGCCCTCGCCGAGCTAAAATACATCTCTGTTTGCAACAGGTGACGTCCTCAACATCGACCCTTTGAAATTCTACAACCACTTATATAAAACGCTGCTGACGCTGCACGCAGGTGAGATCTCCGGTGTCTCTGTTCTGCACACGCAGTGACACCGGGTTATTTAATATGAGCGAGAACGTCAGTCACTTACACACCAGGGAGGTGTAGGACATTTATTTTTAACCATTAGATGCACAAATCCAACCGTGAGACCTGTTTAATAGATCTATTGTCACGGGCTTTTCCCGTTCTCTGCATCGGTTTCTCAGGAAGCCAAGGTTTTGCTCTCTTGCACGCTTTATTTCGAGTTTGGATGGAAACGCCTGTTGTGTTGCGCTGCAGGAGGATCGAACGAAGACACGTCCATCGTGCTGCAGTGTCTGGACATCATGCTGACCAAACGCAGGAAGCAGGTGACTCTGCAGAGAGCGCAGGGCTTCCTGAAGAGACTGAGCACGCTCGGGCTGCACCTGCTGCCTGACTCCAGTGTGGGCATCCTGGCAGCCAACAGAACGCTGATGCATGTGAGCCAGGGCTGCGCGTCCTCCTTCACCTTTGTGCTTTCTGAGCTCAGTGGATTACAGATGTGAGAGTGTGTGTGTGTGTGTGTGTGTGGCTTTTGTGCAGACCTTCCCTAAGTGTGACATCCTGCTGGATAATGAGATGCAGGGCAGTGGTGTGTATCTGCCAGAGCTGGATGTTCCCGAGTACTGCAACCCGCAGAACACGGCATTGTGGGAGCTTCACCTACTGAAGGTAGCACTCGGTCACTGACAATAAGATTAATACAGAACATTTATTGTGTTATAAATGGCAAAATTAGATGCAATTTTGATTTAATTTACAATATTACATTGTTGAGAGAAAACTAGTTAAATGTAACTTTTATATATATATATATATATATATATATATATATATATATATATATATATATATATATATATATAATATGCTATTTAAATCTAAAACATTGTTAATTCAACATTGTTTTAAGTTCACATGCTCATTACATTCAAATACATTTTTTTTGGGTGTAATCAGGGTCATTTTTATTAAATTAAAACCATAAAAAATAGGTAAATGAAACAAAATAAAGGCATTTTAAAAGCTGATAAATGACAAAAAATAAAACAATGTAAAAATATCAAATTCAAAATGAAGCTTGTAGAATGTGTGCTGTTGTTTAGAGACACTATCACCCCGTGGTGAGGACGCTGGCGGTTCATCTGATGAAAGGAGCTCCTAGTGAAGGGTCAGGGGCTCTCAGCATGGAGCTCAGCAGAAGGTACAGAGACAAGCGGCTCTCTTCAGAGCTTCAGTTTGATCGAGACCGATATGACCGTGTTCACTGTATCTCTCAGGACTCCGGTGCAGCTGTTCGAAGACTACAGCGTGAAAGACATGACCTTCAACCCTCCCGTCGGCCCTCCCTCAAAGAAAAAGGTCTTTCCGTCGAACCGAGAACGCTTCGCTGCTTCTGTCTCTCGTCTTATTCTCTAAAGATTTCTTTTGCTTGTGTTGCAGGAGCATTTCACGATCGGTGAAGCGTTTTTAGATTCTGAGCTGAAGACGATGAGCGACGCTGCTCTTCAAGACGAGAGCGAGCAGACGAGCCTGGACTTCACGTCACAACACACGCAGCAGGAAACATGACCGACTGGCACTCGAGAGCCGAGAAGCCGTTCTGTGTAAAATAAATGCCCAGAGATACCAGCAGTGTCTATCAACGACGTAGACGTGTTTTTTTATTTTCAACATGATTTATTGATGAACTGCGGTTGATTCGGTGGTTTCAAGTAAACAAATAACCCAATATTGACACCACAATATTGATATAGTACATTCCTATAGAGCTTTACGTGTGCTGAAAACCATCACTAGTAGAAAGGTCAACATGTCTTAATTACCAATTAAGTAAAAGAACAGCATCGTTCCAAACAAAGTGATGGGGAATATACACTGAAAATATAGTAAAGGAAATAATGCTGTAGTGGACCACAAAATACACTTCAATGGTGCCTACATTCACTTAAATGCCATAATATTTAATATCTTAGAAGACAGTGCTAAAAATCTAGATTACAAAACTACAAACATTAATACAGTACGAACAGGCTGGAGGAACATTCACGCCCTTACAAATAAATAAACGCAGATTTCATAATTATGTACACATCTGGAAAAGTACAGCCAACCCGGGCTATAACGTTCAATAAATTATGAAAGATTTCACTTCAAGAAAGAAAATGGACCACAAAGCTGAAAAAGAAAAGGAAAGCAGGTCTGCTTTAGCCAATTCAACTGCTGAGTTTAGATATCATGTGAATATATTATAGCAAAATTTCATTTGACACAAAAGAGGAAATATAGTACCTCGATGTATTGGTTTTATAATAAAATAATTCCAAAATGAGCACTACAGTGCCGGTGAAGATCTTGAGCTCTCCGTCAATGCAAGAAAAAATATTTTGAAATAAATATTTGCACTGCAGCGGCAAAAGGGGGACATTAAAACCAAAAAAGTGCAAAATGAAAAAATTATATATATAAAAAAATATGAGCTATAATAATAAAGAAATCAATTAACATATATACTTTAAAAAAAAAGTGACTTATTCAAATGCTTGTTTTTGCAATACTGTAAATAGATTTGTGGCACTTCACAGAAAGGTACAGCCTAACATCTTGCATTTTTTTGGTCATTAAAATGCAGTGTGCAATAAAAGCCTTCAAATTAAATTAGCTACTAAAAAGTCCGCGTCGCATCTTTCTAAACACCTTGTGCGCATCTGCTGTGAACTTGCAACTAAATTACGCCGTATTTACATTCGTAAAAGAAAATGGTAAAAATTTGGAAGTCAGTAACGTTGCTTCTGAAGCGTTACGCCGCTTGATTTCATTTCAGCGATTCCCCAAAAATCTTCCAAAAGAGCTGGATCAAGGTAATGTGCAAAACCACAAATAAAAAGTGAAACGCATGCAAACGCGCTCACTTACAGTACGGTAAAAAAAAAGAGATAGAAGTGAGGGGGAACATCCAGTAACGTGCTGAAGTGAGCGGAGCCGTCCTCGAGCCGCCGTGTTCTGCGCGGGACCAGCTCAAGCGGCGTCGGGCTCGAGAGAGAAGGGAACGCTAGAGGTGCTGCTCTGGGTCTGGACTCATTTATGCAGCTTCCAGTTCCACAGCAGCGGGAGGCTCCAGGGGGACGGGACAGGGCCCACGCGTCCCTCGGCCATCCAGGCCTTCAGCCCCATCGACAGAGACCCTGAGAAGACACACACACACACACACACACACACAGGGTACATTCACTACGGGCCTGAACTGATGATAATGCATTTTCACGATATTGCTGATGAAGAGGGGAGGTGATTGGAAGCCTTTCGGTAACATTGAACGATTAAAAAAAGCCTTTCAAATTTTAAAATGATTTTAATGGTCAATCACGAATCGTAATAAAGGTTTTTGTTCAAATAACGCATGGTATACACGTCATTTGAACAATTACGATTAATTGCATTTAAAATAAGTTTGTGTTCAAATAATGGGTTTACCATTAATTATTTGAATCATTTTAAAATCAAAAGGTATTGCACTTGAAACACAATGTTTATATTTTAAATATTTTGACATTATATGAATATAAAAATATTTAATATATAAAATATTTAATGTATCTAAGCTGTACGAGTGTGCTTTTATATGTACAGAAATATACACAGTGCGAAAACAGTACTAGTTTTTAGGTCCTAATGCTCAGCAAGGCTGCATTCATTTTATATGAAATACTATTACAGTTTAAAATAACTAATTTCTGCATATACTTCAATTCATATAATTAATCCTTTAGACACAAAGTTGATTTTTTTTTTTAGCATCATTACTAATATTAGCATATTAAAAAAGTGAGGCATGCGGTACTTTCAGATGTTCAAGTATTTATCTAATTCTCATTTGTTTGTAAAACATTAAAAATAAAAAATTTAAATAACTTCTGACACACACCAAGGCTCATATTCATCTGCAGCAAATTGTACACTACGTTGACCTTCACGGAGGCCTGTTAAATATTGCATGCCATTAATATTCTTCCACTGACAGTAAAGACATGATGCACTGTTAATTGATGACATTAGTTCACAACAGATAAAGAACAGCAACATCAGGTAGCGCTGCTCAAAAAGCATCTGGAATACCATTAAAAAAAAAAAAAAAAATGGACTAAATCATACATAGCTCGCCCCAAAAATGAAAATCTAATTTGAATTTTTCTTTATCAGAACAGATTTGCAGATTCCTCTGCAGCGAATGGGTGCCGTCAGGTCAAAACCGTCACAACACATTCATTTATGTACTTGTGGATTAGCGTGAAAACCAAAAACTGTATCACTGGACATTATGGACGGAAGTTAAAGTTCACCCCCTGCCGTCTCTTACATTAAAAGCCACCCACATATTATGAAATCGGTTTGGAGCGTTTGTGCTTTTCTCGATGGATGCGTTTCTTACAAACACACAGATTTATCTTCAAGATGTCGCCTGATGTACAGTAGTGGTGTGGATTACAGTGATGTTTTTTATCAGCCGATTAGACTCATTCCGACGGCACCCATTCACAATGCAGTAGATTTTCACTTTTGGAGCCCGGCCGACTGCGTGTTGTACCTCGTGAGAGCTCCATGCACTGCACACACACACCGCAGAGCGCTCCTTCACTCCGAGGCCTCTGGGAGAGGCACCATGCTGGGACATGCGGCCTTCTCTTCCTTACTGTGTGTGGACTCCTGAGCCGCGGACCCGTTCGTGCTGGTGTTCACCGTCAAGCTCCGGCCTCGACCCGTCAGCTTTCGGAACTCACTGGCAAAAGACACGCCCTTACGCTTGTCTTCACGAGCGATCTGAGGCGGTTCACAGAAAGAAAGAAAATCATTAGCTATTGCAGTGAGCGTATAGAAATATCATTTTATAGTTTATGGCTTTCTAAAGCCATATCTATAGGATTTTTTTTTTCAAGTGCACTTATTATGGATTTTTGAAAATGAGCTTTCATACAGTGTTCATGAAAAGTGAATGTGCACTTTCAGATTTAATAAATACAATTATCTCTCAAAACAAAGAGTCAACTCCGGATTATTAAACATTCAATTTTTGCTACCAAGTCATGCTTTTGGAGCAATAAAAATAGCTGTTTCCCTGGTAACGGGTGTACATAATGCAGAACTGCTCACAAACACAGCTTTAAATGAAATCGACCAATCGCCACAGGTCAGCGTCACGCCAAGGAGAGGTTCGGAAAAATGAGCGAACCATTGAGCAAATCGTTTGGGAGTCATCGAGCCAATAAAAATAAATGCATATTATAAGAAAATGAAAAAGACATTGCATGCAGGTCAACCTGTTTTTGAGGACTCCCGAAACCAAAATATTAATCTTTCAAAACACACCTTAATATTTGAATTTTATTCTCAGATCTAAAATGAGCTCAAATTTAATATTTTATAAAATGTTTTTGAGCGCAATCTACACAATAAAAAATATTTAAAAATACAACACTTTATCCAATAATCAACCATGACAATGTATGAAAATGAATGAAAACAGTAAAGTTAACTGTTTTAACAAAAAAGTTAAAGTACAAAAAAAAAAAAAAAAAAAAAAAATTATATATATATATATATATATATATATATATATATATATATATATATATATATATATATATATATATATATATATATATGGTTGCAATAAACTGATCATTTATGTTACAAAAGTGTAATTAAAAAAAAAAAAAATCCACAAAAATATTATAATAATATTTCACTGACTAAAGTAATGATGGTGAAAATTCAGCTTTGCATCACAGAAATAAATTATATTTTAGATTTCTTTTAATATATTTTGCATTATCTATCACTATTACTATTAATATTTCAATATTACCATTTTTACTGTATATTTAAACAAACAAATGCAGTCTTGGCGAGCATAATAAATAAAAAAAAAACCTAATCCATAAATCACAATTACTTTATGAATATGAATTCACTGAAAACCAAAAGTACTGTATTGAACCTAAGTGTTTACCTGCTCCTTGAGTTTGAGGATGAACTTCCCAGCTCCCCTCCAGCGGCTCTGAGCCTGGAACACACACTCGTGGTCCTGCAGCACACGCTGGCACGGTTTAGCCGAGGACGACTTCTTCCCGGCCGCGTCCTTAGCGACCTCCTCCATCAGGACGTAGTCGCACGGGTTAGGGTTGCTCAGGATGCTCAGAGAGTACTTGGCTTTGCTCAGAGTCTGCAGGAGAACGCAGGTCTTAGATATTCTGAAGTGATCGCGACAGGGATGAGATGCGAGAGCAACCTTCTGACCTGCTGGATGACGTCCTGGGCGGTGCTGTAACGCGGGGCTTTGATGACGGTGTGAGGCTGCTCAGGAGAAACGTCATGGACCTGCACGAGGAAGGTGTCCTCCTCGGAGCTGCTCACCTCCTCCAGCCCCTCCAGAGCCGGACTCTTCTCGCTGATGTTCTGCTGTCAGCCGGCAGGGGGAGCAACAGGTCAACAGTTAAATATTGGATGACTAAAAGGTAATGGGTGTGGAGCTTTTCTGAAGCCTGTATGAGTCACAGTTGTTATCCTTATGTTATCCAGAGATATTGGAAATCGTTCTGGGTTATTTTAATCCTAACATCCCAAACATGGGGTGAATTTTGAACAACCTGATTGAATGTTGAAAAGACGTTTTCTTGGGAAATCTTTTAATTGGTAATTGGTAGTTTACCATCTCGTCATCAGTCAAATATATATATATATATATATATATATATATATATATATATATATATATATATATATATATATATATATATATATATTTTTTTTTTTATATATATATATTAGTACAAAACAGAAATTTAAGACAAATTTTATTTGTACATTAAAATTTATAGAAACAATTTAAAATCTAATTAAATTTAAACTAATATAAAATAAATACATTTACAAAATATATACTGTTTGAGGGTATATATATATATATATATATATATATATATATATATATATAAATTATAAACATACACAAACACATTATAACATATTATTATGTATTGGATGCAATTAATCATTTGACAGCAATAAAACGAAATGTTGAGCAGCAAAATAGAATATTACAATTATTTCTGAAAGATCATGTGAGACTTAAGACAAAAGTAATAATGCATTGCATCACATGAAAAAGTTACATTTTAAAACATAAACATAAATTGCGACATTTTTATGATTTAAAGAAACTGTTTGCTATTATCAAACAAATGCAGACTTAATGAGCATTAAAAAAAAAAAAATACTAACTTTTTTTTTCCTCTTTTAGAAGTTATCAAATTGAAAAGGTGCCGACGCTTAGATACGGAATTAAATGAAAGCAAGCACAAACCTCTTCCTTGGTTTTCAGGTGCATTCTGCCCACGTATCCTTCCTCCGGCTGCCAGGTGTGAGTAACCCTCAGGAGCCGCTCGTCACTGGCCAGGGGCCGCTGCTGAGGCCCTTTCCTCGGCTCGCTCTTCTCCTTGCACAGAGGCATTTTCTCCTCCATCAGGAAGTAGTTGTAGGAGGTAGTCGGAAACAACTGGCGAGAAGGAGACCGTTTAAACACGCGTTTATGTGCTGAGGAATGATGAAAATGTGAAGCGGAGCGGTAAACACCGCGAGAGAACGGAAGACAATCATTCACCGAGCGGAGAGGACTGTTTGGCAGCCGGGGTGAACTTCCAGGGCTAATCCGAAACATCATTTCAGAACTCATAAAAGCTAGGACTTCTCGAAATCTCCAAGAAAACCCGGCTGCACCACACACAGAGCGCTTACGCCGCTTCATCTACAGCAGTCAGCGTTCTGAACTGGCTCGGTTCTCTTGCGTTCACACTTACGGAGTCCAGGAGCTGCTTGGCCGTGGTGTATTCATCGACGCACATTACGGCGAAGGGTTCAGGGCCTGGGACTCCATGCACGGTCACTTTGTGCTGCTGGGCGGCGCGTCTTTCCTCCGTGCTGAACAGCTGAGAGAACAACAAAACCCCAACAGAGTTCACGTTTTCTCACGTGCCAAAATACATGACCGGTAACCAAGAGAGCAGGTTATTATTAGTGACTCGAATCTATTAAACGACTCCTGACAGTTCAGCTAAGTAACATGATTCAGTCGCATTGCGTTTACGGTGAGGAACGCACCTACTGTGTTTTTGTGACAACACCAGCAAGAGGAGACGCAACCAAAAAGCCACAGTAATTTAGACAAAAAAAACGTTTTAACATGCTAATACGTGACACACTGATTCTGAGATTTTCCAAATGCATCGCTTTTCTTCTGGAGTTGACTGAGAGTAGATTTTAACAGTAGATGGCACTTAAACGCACATGAAGAAGAGCGCTGAAGAACACTTGGGCATTTGCTTTTATTACGCGAGATTATGCACATCAACCTTTCTGAATCATTATTTTAGGTTCAAGTGTGTAAGGATTTGGAAACGAGAAGAGGTCGTCTGTTTCTAAAGCATGCAGCACCATCTGCTGTTTAAAACTAAGTTTAGACGCAATGCATTTGGAAAATCTCAAAATCATCGCCGAACAATTCCTCGATTCGATAGGCATCGATGTATTGTCCCAGCTCTAATCATTGGAGTATATTTTACAAGAGAATACAATTTCAGTGCTTATACTTCAAAACACATTTAATCACTACTTGCTGCTTTTCTTATTTGTTAAATGCATCATGGAAATTTTTTCAGTTTGAGCATGGCATTTCTGTATACAGCAGCATGCCTGTGTCTTTAAGATTTCCTGTTTTTAATGAAACTAGGCTGCACTGGGATGACGGGGACGTCGGGAGAGGAATGCAGCACATTCCAGAGTTTTAAAAACATCAGAAATATTCTGGCCACTCCCCTCTGAGACTGTAAGGCACGTACAGAGGAATCGTGAATGTAAACACTTATTTTTGCCGCCTAGTTCCACTAGTGCTACATGTAACACAAACATGGGGTTCTGTCTGCGCTCTCACCACAGACGCGGGCAGTGGTCCTCCGGTGGGGCTTTCCTCCGTCCTGCGGCTGAAGATGAACAGGCTCGAGATCTCCAGGGACTCGTTGTGCAGGTTCCTCAGCTGCAGGTGTCTGTAGCCTGGTATAATTCACAGAAACCAAATGAAATATCAGATGTTTTTTTACTCGTCAATTTAATTAAGAAACAAAATTCAATACAGCAAATGATTTAATGGACTAATCTGAAGGCACAAATGATCAAGCAATTGATGACAGAAAACAGACAATAAAAAAATTATTAACATTTTAGAACAAAACATTTTATATAAAACAAATGAATTGAATTATTATACATGTATTATATATAAACACACATATCTATATTAATATGTGTGTGTGTGCATATTAAGTATAAAGACTATAAAATTACTATTGTAATATATTGGAAAATTTTATGAGTATATAATTTTAAGCATCATTACTCCAGTCCGAAAAACATTTCTTTTTATCAGTGATGAAAATAGTAGTGCTACTTAATATTTAATATAAATGTTTTTTGAGAGAAAACATATGTACACACATGCATGCATAATGCATACATTTAATAAAACCATATGTTAATATATTAAATATAATAAGAATTACATGTAAATCCATCAAAATATATGCTGTATGTGTTTGTATTTATACATGCATAATAACACACAAACTTTTTTAGATCTTATTTTGAATGTGATTAACCACGATTAATCATTTGACGACACTAATTACTTCACAATATTAATGCTTTCACTGGTACCGATCAAATAAATGCGTCTCTTCGTGATCATAAGAGACGTCTTTCAAAAACCATAGGAGACCTTAAACCTTTAGAAAAGATAGCATACATTAAACATCCATTCCAAAGATCATCTATAAAGCACGCTCGATCGATCGATAATCAGCCCAGCACGCTCCTTACCTGGTTTGAGGGTCTTGAGGGGCAGTATCCGCTGAGCAGTGACCTGGGAGCTGTTGTTCTCCACCACAGCGATGCGCAAAAACGCCATGTCCTCGAAGTGCACGTGGAACTGGAAGTGCTCGTTCCACATGGGATTGAGCGTGTTCCGGTGAATGGGCTTGGTGCGGAAATGGCAGCTGTCTGCCGGCATTCCCAGCACCTCCACTTCCACACAGGGACTACCGTTTGAGTTCCCCGGACACACGTTCTGCCCGGACACAACCTGCGCGCGCAATAATCAATTAATGACCGCGAGATTGGCTAAGAGTAGTTGTAATGCTCGACCAACGGTGGGATACCTACAGTGAGAGTGTACAGCGTGGGGGTCATGTTCTCCAGGTCTCGATCCAGAGGGTAAAACTGCTGATAGAGAGGGCAGCTTCTCTCCCACAGGACCGGAGGCTTTAGCAAATAACCACAGTGACCGTTAGCCTCGAACAGGGCTGCGTTCAGCTGCATGGGCAGGTCTAGAGGAGAAAACAGATTTACATTTAAGTCCTTTAGGAGACGCTTTTGTTTTAAGAAACAAGCAGATGGAAAAAGAAAGCTAGTAATAGTTGTTAAAGAAAAACAAGCAGTTAGAGAATAAATATGCAATTGAGGGTCAAGGGTGACAAACATATAAAATAGAATTAGTGTAGATAGAGTTAGAGGCTCAAATAAAAAAAAAAGATAAGTTTTTAGCCATTTCTTGAAGATGGATAAGTATTCAAAATAGAAAATACAAGTCACATCCCATTTTTTTCCCCTTGAAAATTGACTAAATTCTTGAAATAAGAGAATAATATTCAGATTTGAATGCATGGGATTACACATTTTAGTTTAATAGTAGTAAATAAAAAATTTAACTCTGCACAAAATACATGCGTATTATCTAGTGAAATAGCATAGGGAATCAATGTAATGTAATTTTGACAGAAGTAAAAACATAACAGATATCACCATACTTGAGAATTGCAAAAATATTTTTTTTTTAAGTTTTCTTAAATGTTGTTTAAATGTGAAAATATGGCACTGTCTAATTGAATACGCACAAATTGTGTTTAATTTTCGCGACATATTAATCCAATGTTTTTGGATGGATTTGAAGCATCTGTTTATCACACCATAAATTTGAAATGTGGTTAACAGCCAAGGGTGGAAAAAAAAAGAAAAAAAAGAAATGAATGTGATATAAATCATAAACAAACCCCTATGTGAAATCTTCAAAATACAGATAAGGAACAATTTATGTAAACCAATAAATTCCAATAAAATAAGTGTATTTTGGATGTTCTCCATTCCACTAGTCTGACAACTTCAGGAAAACACACTACTGTATAAACACTGCCTGACCGATCAGCATAGTCAATATATATCATTTAACCATTTATTTAACCTTTTTTAAAGGCAAGTCAATAAAAGCCAGGCAGGAGAATGACTATCTCCTTGTATGCATCTGTCTGTCTGATATATCACTATCATTTACACTGGTTTAATTCCTGTCCTGAGCAGGAGATCAGGCTCTTTACCATCGGTCTGATAGTTGAGGGCCACCAGCTGGATTCCGTGCAGCCAGAAGATGAGAGGATTGGGGTTGGCGGAGTCGATGCGTGTGGCTGCAGGGTACGTGCGGAGCAGCTGGCAGCTGGTGTGCTGAATGAGTTTCTGAGAGTAGCGGCGACACAGACGCTTTGCAGCGTTCTCGTTGACAGAGGAGATGTGGTAACATTTGGGTGTGCGGATGATGGAGCTGAGAGAGGTGCTCGGGCTCAGCGTTAAGGGTGTTTGTTCCTCCCAGTTCATTCGAATGCCCTCCAGACTGGCTGCAGAAGAAACGAGAACGTTAAGCTGATATCGCAACGAGTGGAAAGGACCTAAACATTTATTTCGGGGAAACCGTTTCAAAGTGAAACCAAGCTGTACGAGAGAGTTAAATAAATATCTTATGTGAGGTTGAGTCACATCTGCAATTTGGCAATCAGACAAAAGCGGAATCAGAGCAGGTTTATAGAATGGGAGAGTCGTGTCTTTATCATCACTGAGAACACCACAGCAAGCTTCGGGGGTTCTTAAAAATAAACACTTAAAAAACACTTTGAAAATGAAAACAAAAAAATAAAAAGAACAGATTAGTTTTATAATAACTTTAAAAAAAAAGATAAAATAATATAATAATAATTTATAAAAGAAAACACACACACACAACACACATATATATATATATATATATATATACACATATACATACATATACATACATATATACATATACATACATATATACACATATATACATACATATATAATAAAAAAATGTAACATTATTGTGTGGTTATTACCATTATTAAATGGCTAATACCATTTATAGCCCCCCCCAAAAAAAAAAATTCATAAACCAAAAACTTTTTTTCACCAATCACTTTTTATCAGAAATCTCTAAATTTATTCTAATAGCCTTTTTTGGATAGTGTTGGATAGTACTTCTGTTAAGATGGCAGGAAGTTATCAATTTAAGATTTAATTCAAAGAAGCACTTGCCCTCCAAAAGAGCTTCTCCGCAAAAAGCACATGCTTGTTTTCTCATACAGTCAGCCACTGGAAATATTCTGCAGGAAGGCATTTTTATGTGCTTTCGAGGGACTTCAGTATAATGGAAAACTTGAGAGCCCTTTTCCCATGGGTGCTCTAAGTGGGTGTTCTATTTCCTGCGTGCCCTGTGCACAGTTCCGTGCAGAACCGATGCGGCCGTACCTTTCCCTGGAGCTCGGACCAACGTCACGGGCTCCCCGGGGCTTCCACGAGCAGGAGCGCTGCCAAAGATGGATTTCCGGCTTTTTCTGTCTTTTCCCCTTCCAGAGCCTGATGGGGAGAGGGTGGAGAGGCCTAGTTCCCACGCACGCAAACACAAACAAACACATATGTAAGGTCATGGCTGCAGGGTATATGCTCCTCCAGAACTCAAGAGCCTGAAACTGTTTGTTTGTTCAAGGCTCGCCTCTGGGACTATTACAGTTTTCAGTAGAGCCAAACACCTGAAGCTAATTTACCCACCCTTTTTATCAAATTCAGCTAATTCTACAGCAGTTTACATTAGCCTTGTAGCACAAATATACAACAGATGCAGTGTTTCTTGTTAGAAATTTAAACTGTAGTTGAAATGTGCTGCCACTTAAGATAAAGCCTGAGCGGCAACATTTGTAAAGTAGCTTTCTCAAAACTCTGTATTTGTCCATTAAGAGGTTGCATCTACTGTACTTTTACTAGTCGACACATTGAGTCTGTCAAGCTTGTTCATTTTATGCCCAAATTGCGTTATAAGAAACAATGTAAACGATGTAAATACATTTTTTTCCAAAAATGTAAATATTTTAAATTCATTAATTGGTCGAATGTATTCAGTAATTGAACATGATTCCATTTTTATATGAACTAATAATTGATATAATTATGATTCTACTGCAATTCATTGCTGAAATACAAACACTGAAATGATGTCTGCAGTAAAAGCTTGCTATAGGCATTGAATAGTTTTCCAGATAAATGTATTGTCATGTATATTTACAAGTTCTTTTATTAACATCTTTACAGTTATTAATGAGACGACAGATTTCAGCAAGTTGGGTTGTTTGTTTCAACATTCATGTGATTACTGGTTGGAAAGCATGTTATAGATGTGGTTTACTGAAATTATGTGAAGTCATCATGCATCAACTGAAAACTGAACTAAATAATAATTTAAAAAAAAAAAAACTTTAATTATTTTGCCAAAATCCCAAAATTTCAGTGCATCACTATTTGTGCATCCCAGAGGCGGAGTGAACTTTCCTGATTGCGCTTGTATAATAATGAAGTATGATGTAAACCTGGGAATTTGATGGCCTGACAGTAGATGACCAGATCAGAGAGCTCTTGAGCGATCTGTCTGCTCTCCTTCTCATTCTGGGGCAGGTAGAACTCTTCTCCAAGCTCCATGTCAAACATCTGCAAGGATGCAGAAGTACAAACATCACAGATTAAGTACGTATTCACATAGAAAGGAACTCGAATGTTCATCATTACAGTACAGACCTTTCCTTTGCTTCCCGCTTTCTTAAACCGCTTGGGCATCTCATCATTGGACTCGTACTGAAGTTTCTCGGTGGATGACTTGCCTTCGGGTTTGTCGTCCAGAATGTTGTCTGCAGAAACAAAAACACTAAGAAACACCTCTACAATAGGAGAAATGTATTATTTTAAGCAGTCATATCTGAGAGCAGAAGCCAAGAAAGACTGCGTTACATCAATAGTGTACTCTGACACTATGTATTAAAGGGACTTCATAAAAGAGATAGTTCACCCAAAACATCTGCCATCATTTACTTACCCTTACGCCACACATGCATTACCTTCTTTCTTTTTTTAGAGCACAAGCAAAGCATTTTTGGGTGAACTATACCTTTAAAATATGGAGGTAAATGGGAATTGTGGAAGGTTTTTCCTCTGGTGATTGTGATATCCATGTGATGTAGTACAGGGTTTGATTTTATCCATCAGGAATTTATTGATCATGTGAGTGACAGGTTAGGGATCTTCATGTTGGACGAGAAGAGATGTCATCATGACTCAACCCACTTTCTTAAGCCAGGTATGCATTTGTCATGATTCCAAAAATGGCATTACATTTTATTTCAGCTAATGAGTGACATCAGCGAACGACCAATTAGTAATTGACCCCAGTGTCATGACATCATCATGGTGTTCATGTTTCTGATTTAACGTTTCAGAATTGAATAAATTGCAATATGCCATAAAATTTAAACAAAAATGGTCATTTACGATTTCGTGGTAATTTGAAGTCTTTCATGTAAAACACAAAGTCAGTTTTGTCAAACATGAGGACTGTATTGACCTAACCTGATCCTGAAAAAAGTAACCCCTGTGATCACAGGAGCAGTCGTTCTGCAGGTGTGCATCACACAGACACGGTCAAGATGCCACTTGATCAGCAAGATTTAGCAAAGACTACTAATTGGTCATCCGCTGATATGGCAATCAAAGATTTCCATTTTACATTATCATGAAACAAATCTCGTACAATTTTTTCCAATTTGTCTCAGACGGTAAAATCGCGACAAACGCATACCCGGCTTAAGAAAGCAGGTTGAGTGAATGCCCAGCATTCCCTTAACTACACAAACTCATAGCTCGGTCTCTGGGGAAAGCCGTATGGGAAAGAACAAAGTCTCTTTTAACAGAGAGCAGTGCAGGGCCTGAGAAACCAGATGGCTTTGTTTTTTCCCCACCGATGAGCCAGTGCCGCAAGCAAGGTCGAGCCATTTTCAAAACACCAAGGACGTGGAAGCGATCGTTGAAGCAAGTTTGGGTGGTTCTGTTTATACACCGTACCACCCATTGCTGTACTCAAAAAACACTGATTTATTCATGGCAGAAGCAGACAGCACACACCTGATGGCTCTCAGACATAAGCACCATTATTCTGCTTTGATTTTCTCCGCTTTGAGTTCATGAAATCACATCAGAGTCAACACACCAGCAATATAGAGCAGTAGGAGCAACACACATCATCACGGCACACATTTACATGGGCAGTTGACATGGCATGTACGTCTACTGTCCTCCAAGTAAATAATTACTGGTCTTTTTTTGCATTAATTTTCATATTTTTTCTGCACGGCAAAGAATACCAATTTTGGTCACAATCACACAACGATCTGCTAAATCTGTCGTTTTTCAGCAACAATTAGCAATTAAATTGAACAAACTGTCCTGTGGTGACCAGTGCATTAGTAAATATGCATTATCTAACTGGAGTCTTTCACAAACGACTGGCCATGTATTTCTTTATTTGACAAATTACAATAAATCCACCTAATGCAAATTCATAGATTTGAAGGATTTTAAGCCAAAAGTTGTTTTATTTTTAAATGTTTAAACCATGTGCATGTGTCAACTACCCACATACACTCACACACACACAATACATTTACCTTCCTGGCCATAAGAGGCTGTGGAAGCATTGAGGACATCAGCTGAGAAAAAGGAGAAAAAAAAAAGAGTAGAAAATGAAAGAAAGGAGGGGTGAGTGGAAAGAGGTCATCATGCAAGGTGCCATCGTGAGAACAGTAAAAGATCGTGAGAGGGTTAGTGAACAGAACAGAAAATTCCACTCAATGTTCCAATAATTGCTCTCAGTTTGAGTTGAAATAAAGGACACATTGACTTGAGCAATGCAAAATATGTTTACCATCAGACAGTGACTCATAATCATAGTCATACTCGTCTTCCTCCTCCTCTTCTTCATCATTGTTTCCTAGGGATGTTCCGCTGACTGTGCCGTTGTTGGCCTGGACGTGCATGTGAGCCAGCTGATGTGCCTTTTGCAAGAAGACAAGTTTACAAAAACTACTCAACTATTCATTCTTGATTTGTTAAATGGAAGTTTCATTGGCTCAATAAAAAGTGTTGATACTGAAAATGTTTAACAGTTAGTCAAGACCACACTGAAGCTGTGCAGATTTTCCACAGAATTGGAAAGTCTGTCATTCACACAATTCCACGCATTCCCTAGCCCTTGCATGTTTGTTTATTAAATATTTTGGTTAATTTGATTGTGTTTATAGCACTTCCAGCTCAGTGGAGAACATTTTAAAATGCTTGAACACATTCTGCAGATTTTCCTCGAAAATCAGTCAAATGGATTTGTATAGTGCTTTTCACGGTATACAAAGCATCTTTTCAAAAGCTTATACTGTTAATGCCTTACTATCTTAACACAGATTTTAAGGCTGTCGAGATATATATATATATGTATGAGAGAGAGGGAGATTCTTTTAGGTGACATTTTGCACCTAAATAATTGAAAGACAACTAAATTATGAACCAAATAGTCTGGAAATCTGGAATTCTGCATCATTCCCATGCATCTAGGTTTACCACCTACCTTTTGTTTGAGAATGTCTACTGGAGCCTGGTGTGCTTTAAGCTTCTTATTTTTCAGTAGGATCTTCCCTCTGAGCTGCAGAGGAGATGGAAGCAAAGGCTCATCGGCAAAATCACTCTCGAACAGGAACTTGGTCACCAGCTTTTCACCAAACACCGTCTGAAGTGCAAAACATATTTTCACTTTCCAAAAAGAAACGGCAAAAAAGCAGGTTGAAACAGGTTCAGTTGGATTCATCTAATGTATTCAAAGCATTCTGATTAATGCACCTTAAAAATCTCCGCCATCTTGCGTTGCTGTGGTAAAGAGCAGTGGTTTTCGATAGACAGAATCACGGGCATCTCTGAGTTCACAAACGCTGCACGATTGATGGCTTCAACTACATCCTACAGGCCACAAGAGCATTTCCGTCAATGGAAAACGTACATACAATCAACAGAGGTCTCTTCATGTATAGATTTTTAACAGACCTTAAATGGAATCTTAGTAGTGAGAGTGTGTCCATGGTAAATAACAGGCATGCCGTCATCCCCATCCCAGCAGTCCAACTCAACGCTACGACAGCCCTGCAGCAAGACCTGCGTCAGAAACAATAAATCAAACGTGAACTCAACAAACGCCTGAAGGCATCATTCACATGCTGTGGTTTCAGCCACACACACTTGCAGGTGGCTTCTACGGGACGGCATGTGAAGCGGTGATCGTCAAGCACATTTATGGAGTGCACTGTGAAAGGTTCTTTGCCCTGGATCGGGTTCAGGATAAACAGAGAAGCTGAAGATGTACCTGGCTGTAGAGCTCCACCGAAGACTCTCCCTTTAGCTGATGGCCCGTGAGGTATGTGTTATGAGAGGACTCGATGTAATAGTACGAGAGCGGATACTGGAGCTCATCCAGATTCACTTGAGATTCCTCGTTTTTAGAGGCAAAGTTGTCCTTGTCCATAAGAAACCTTCAAGAGGTAGATTAAACTTTCAGTCACGTAGCAGAGATTACATGAATACAGTGGATTATCCAAATCTGCCAAAGTATAGCATTTCTGAAACTGCTGGTGCACATTATTTTGTCAGAAATGTTTAATAAAAGCAAACCTGGCAAATCCTTCAAAGGACATCCACCCCATCTGACGCATGTTTGAAGAAGGCTCAAATTTCTAAAGAAACAAAAAAACAAACGAAATATTATTACATTGGCATGCATATCATTAGATGTTTCAAAGTGATTTATGAGCTGGTGAGACGTTAATACCGAACTGTCAGTCAGTGACACTTACTCTTAATAAAGGAAGAATTAATTGTGCATGTTGTTAACGGTAAATGATGACCCACCGTTGAGAGCTTTAAAACCGTGCCAAGCACTCTGACAGAAATTTGAGGCAATTTTCTTTTCTGACAATAAGACTTCACATAAATAACAAAGAAGAATGTCGGTCAAGACAAAGTTTGGCTTGAAAATATCAGTTCAAGGTTTAAAACAACTTGAAGGTTAGACAGACAAGGCCGATAGATTGATGGTGCCAAGTTTAGTAGATATAGTTTAATCTTATGTTTTTAATACAGTCTTCTGTTCAATTTTAAATAACTAAAAGCAGGTTCTTATATCACATCCAGGAAGTTTAAAAAAACAGGGATATAGCAGAATCAATGAGACATTCAGCTGTAAAGCAGCTCTAAAAAGACAATAGTGGTATTGTTCTGCTCCGTTCAGTTCAACAAAAGTGTCAATGTTGCAAAATTCTTTGTTTATTAAACAAAGTTGATCCAGCCATAAAGCAGCTTTACAGAAGACAACAGAGTCATTATCCAAAGATGAGTCTGTAAAATGACAGCATAAGCATATTAATGTGCTTCATATTCAAAGGTCTGGTCAGTAAAGCGTGCACAACTGTATGGCTGAGAACAGGTTTTAGAGAATTCTTCCACACCTGTATGATGCTGAGGATCTCATCATAGCTCAGATGTTCTCCCTGACAATTGACCAGGAAGTCATTGAGCTGAGAGATGGCCAGTCCCAGCACACCCAGCGATGAATTCTCCACTCCAGTACCATTGGTTACGATGCTAGCAGCTGCGATGGCGTCTGAAATCTGCTTCTGGTTGTCAGACATTTGCTGACGTGTGCGGATAAAAAGGCCCAGGTCAGAGCCGTTGCGAGTCAGGAGATCTGTGAAGAGATCAGCTTTGTAAAACCATCCTAATTCTTATCGGTAAAAAAAAATATATAAAATTCTTATTTTTCACATATGCCCACCAAGATCCGGTTGCAATCCTGTGAGTTTGTCATCAATCCTCAGTGTGGTGTAGAGTGGGACAGAGTCAGGACCCGAGCGACTACAAGGCACTGCATAAGTGTCAAACAGTTCCTTCAGATCCTTGCGACTGCGAATGCTGGACAAACGACAGTAAATTTTTAACAATCATCCAAAATTCAAAACAAGTATTTTTGGAATGAAAGGTGTGTTCTACCTAAAAGACTTGAAGAGCTCCACAAATTCAACAAAGCTCATGATGCTGTCAGAGATCATGAGGTCCTGAAAACCCCGGAAGCAGGCTTTTCCTCGACCATGCCAGCTCCGACTGCTCCAGGTCCTAAAAGCACCAAGAATAGTCAACACCAAAGCAAAACAACTTTTTTAAGCTTAGACAAGTATTACCATTTATTTTTCACTATGCAGGAAACTACTTTGAGATTTGTTCTTGCACCTCACACATAAGCATACTTGAGCTTAACCATTAACCATATCTGATGTGCACTGAATAAACACCTCAATGTCTGTTCATCATATACAGTGACTACATCTTTTCAGTAGACTTGAACAGCATGTTTCACATGTTCTCATACAAACACACAGGAATTCACTACAGGGAGCCTTTATTCATGCACCAAATCTGTGTGAGGTACATATGGATTATTATGGATGTGCACACTTTATTTGACATCTTGTGGACTGTTGAACAGAAACACCCACCAACTGCACCGATAACAGTTGGAAGAGCCAAGATTATTTGGTCCGATTGGATACGAAAAGATGAAGATTCATATACACCTAGGTTGCCTGGTATAACACAAGCAAATTTTCAACAGACCCTTTAATTCATGACAGTCAAAAAACAAAAAGGTTTAATGTTAATTTATTTGCATATTTTATGTTGCAAAGACCAGGATAAAAAAACATGCAAAACCCATTAAACATGTTGAATAGAAGCCTGTGTGCTTTCTGGGAATGCACTGAATTTGTATTTCTAGAGAGGGAGAGGGCCTTACCCTGGTTGACTTTTGGAGTTGCCGGGGAGAATGGGGGAGGAATGGGGGCGGGTAGGAGTGGAGGTGTTTGTGCTAAAGGAGCCAGAGGAAGACGAGGAGGATAAGGAGGATCCAGGAGACTGGCCTTTGCTGTTGGATAAGGAAAGGGATCCAGGGTGGCCAAAGGTACTGCAGTCCTCTATGGAAACATCCAAACAGTCACTATGACCATGATCGCTTATGATATTTGCATCACAAATCTAGTATCTTCAGTGTGTAAATAAAAAAAAACTATTGGTAAAGCAGCTGAAACAGATAAAATCGTCAACATTCTTCAACAATTATGACTAACCAAAGTCAGATTAGCTGTAAACAAATTGCTCAGTAACTCTCACCAGCGTTCTCCTGCTCAACACTTTCCAAAGGGTCTGACTCTCTCCTCCCCAAAGTCTCTTTACAGCTTCTGGTCTTGCGTGAGATCATCTCATCATCTGTTCCATCACCACTGTCCCCCTGTGAACAGAATACTGCATTAGTCAAATCATACAGCCAAGCCAGGACAGCCTGTGTTGGCTCACATTTTTTTACTCCTTACCCTGACTAAGGCTTTCTTCTTCTTCTTGACGTTGGAGTTAATGCCCAGCGGGCTGTTTTTCTGGGCTGAGCTTTTCTCTGCACTCTTACTGGCAGATCCAGGACCACTAGAACCCATATTCCAGCGTCTCCCACCAAACAACTCAATAGCATGGGCGAGTGTGGGCCCCTCAAATCTACCATCCTCCTAGAACAGGGAGTTTTACAACAATATAAAACCAACTGATAATAAAATTGGACAATAACAATGAATGGAATTTATAAAAAGGAAAGCTGTGCTTTAGCTGACCTTAAGTTAACAGAGTTAAGCTAAAGGAAAACGGTACTCAAAAGTTAAAACTGGAATGTGTTTAACTGCATGAGAACTACCACTAAAGTTTAAAGTGAGTTTCTATAATTCACCATACATTAAATAAAGGGTCATATGATGCAATTTTAAGTTTTCCCTTTCTCTTTGGAGTGTTACAAGATGTTCGTGAATAGATACTGTATGTCAACTGTGTTCAAATATTCAAATTAATCTAATTCAGTGCAATTTACAAAGGTCTGATTCCTGAACCTGATATAGTAAGCCTACAAATCTGGCTCTGCACAAAGGCTGTTTTTATGAAGTTAAGCGATTGCAAGTTTGCAAAGACAGACTGGAGCTTCCGACTTGTATGTTTATTATTTA
Organism: Puntigrus tetrazona; assembly: GCF_018831695.1. Lineage (NCBI taxonomy): Eukaryota > Metazoa > Chordata > Actinopteri > Cypriniformes > Cyprinidae > Puntigrus > Puntigrus tetrazona. The sequence continues at coordinate 716,884 of NC_056710.1, read as the reverse complement.
CAGAATCAACTAACTATTCAAACGCAAGTCTTACGCATTATAGAGTAGTGCTTCTTTGTCGTTTCGATCACAAATGCAGACATCTTGTTATGTTTCCATGGTGTGATACAATGCAACGGCAGGACACAACAACACATTATGGTAAGGGCCGTAATATATTGATCGTACACTTGAGGTATTCAGCCAATCACAACGCACTGGATGGCTGGCCAATCAGAGCATAGCTTGCTTTTCGGAACTATGCAATTCAGAGAGACAGGGCATAGAGAAGCAACAATGTACAGTATGTGAAAAATAAAGTGGTTTGAACCTTAAACCACATAAGGACATTATATTACATTATATTCTTTCTAGCAACGCCATATGACCCCTTTAAATGTAAATATAAAAATGCAGACTAAGCTGGTTTGCTACATCTATCAGCCTGGCCAGTTAGTGGTCAGCTGGCTCCTTTCTAAAACTATTAATTCAGACCAGCATGACCAGTGGCAAGACCTGTGAAACTTGTTATTTTATTAATTGTTGATTGTATTAATAAAATGAGATAACGGATAAATGAGCTTAATATGAAATATGCAATTCATTATTTTGAAAAAGATTAGAAAAGAAGGTTCTATTGTGAAAACTTTGCTAATATTTTTAAAAGAATGCACTGGATAGCTAGCCAATCAGAGCGCACCTTGGCAGTTCTACTGTGAACAGAAATAAACGTGGAATTGCAGGTTTAGTCGTATTGTGTTCTCGAATATATGAATAAATGTAAATGTACCTGGTACAAACTAACAAACTGCTTTCGCAGCCATTGTAGTCTCTGGTCAGGAAACTTCCTGATCTTCCTGATAGCACTAAGCAGCTCCTGGAGGCCCTCGTGCAGCATTTGTGCCGTGTGCTTTGGGGCCACAAAGTGCAGGAGCCTGTTGTCTGTAGTGTTAAGTCCATATAGCAGCGTGACACCATTTTCGCCTGGGTTCATGTTACACAGTTTATGCTGCAGACACACGTAGTTAACATCCACTCCAGGGTGACCCATAAAAACACCCTTGACCACATTAAGATCTAGTAGTCCATCGGTCAGTCCACAGTGCACAGGTTGGCCCAGAGGTAAGTGGTCTGGGGATGGTGAATGCCCCATTAGGCCCCTGGCTCTTCCACTTGGACCACAACTGCTATGGGGCTTGGACCAGGTAAGGAAGCAGTTATCGGGCTGTAGACGGAGACGGCAGCGGGCGGTAAGGTGGGTTTCGTGGTCATAGTGGATAACGGTTGCTCCCTGTAGCAGGAACTGGTGGATATCTGGTTGAAGAGAGAGCACGTACCAGGGGATGAGCTCTGTTCCATGGCTAAATGGTCCACGCACTTCTTCTGTGGCCTGAAGGTCTACGTCCTTAGCCAGCTCAAGTGGGTCCACTTCAGAGTCTGAGAGGTCCCCTACTAAAAACCTACAAAAAAAAAAAAAAAAAGCGGGTGAAGCCAAGAATCAAATGACTGAATAAACAGAACACTGCCTGCAAAACGTCTCAATGTCTCGGAAAAGGTAATGCCATATTAGTCTTGCAAAAGAAGCTGACATGAGCTTGGAGTATTGAAGAGCACTGTCTACCTACATATAAGACACAAATTTAGATGCCGTTATGGAACATAATACAATGCTATGTGTTAAATTACTTTAAAACGTGCATTGTGGCAGAGTTGGCACCTTAAGCTTAAATGTGGTTGTGCATCTCATTTACTCTGTGTCTTGGTCTGGATATGGCTCTAGGTTTGTGGTCTCAGAAAAGACTCCAGTCTGTTTCCAGAGAGTAATGAGGATGATAATTACCTCAACCACAGGTTTGCACTGTATCAGCACCATTACAGAGGATCCTATGGCTCTTAATGACTACTTAGCCTTAGTGTCTGAAATGAAGTGTGGAATAAATTCTGCATTATCTCTATTTAATTCAAATTGACAGCCTGGATCATGGACCAACATTTTTTGCATGGGTTCTGGTATAAGGTCTTAATCTGGACTTGATCTGAGCATCGATCTGCATAACAGGGGTGTGGCATTAGTCTCTGAATTATTATTCTAGTCTGTTTATAGGGGATTTTGGATTTGTTTTTGGTGTTGATTTTTGCTGTGTATTGAGGGGTCCATCAATACTGGTCAGTGGCAAAGAACTGGGGACTGGTCTGGAATTTGGAGACTTCAACTCTGCACTGTGGATTTAAAGGAAGAAAATCCATGCATTTCTAAGTGCAATCACACAAACCCTATATAAATAAGCGCTGCATGTCAATTAGAAACCAGTGCAGTTAGAGTAACCATTAAAAGCACAATCTGCCAACTTACAGAACACGCTCTGGCCCAGGTCCTTTTCTTAAGAGTGGACAGTAAGGGTGAAGGTTTGAATTGAATGGAAAAGAAAAACAGAAGGTAGTGGTTTGAGAACTGAAAGTGGGATTGATCTGTACACAGTGTGCTCAAATCTGATACATTTGTAGAGCCCTGCGATTGGAAGAGCTACTGGGAGAGAAGTTAAGATGAATTGAGAAGTACATCAAAGCCAAGCTGCTCACTATTCAGTGTCGTGAAAGATGAAAATGCTTGGAATGGGAATGAGATTCTCCAGAGAAACCATATTAACAACCAATAAGCACCTTCCTGCAAACAACAAAACTGCCTCAGCGCTGAGGACAAACGGAACTAAAACTCATTGCTTTCGGTCTAAGAAAACATGGGGTTTGCAGAGCTGTTCTGTACATAGGTCAACATGTATAAACTATCAAATGACAACAACATGTTCCAATGAGAAACATTTCAGTCCAATGGAAGGCCTTTGGAAATCTTTTTATAACTTGATAAGACATTTAAAGATTCAAAATAAACTCTGAGCACTCACATGCTACAGTAATTCTTTCACTCTCTTTTAAATGATCTCAAGGTTGTCAGGAGAGGAAAATTAGTAGTACACGGTACAGTGAATTATGATGAACAGAATTTCACAGCAACCCAGCCATAACCTTCATTTAAAAAAAAAAAAAAAAAAAACACAAAACAAAAAGAAAACATACTGTTTAAAAAAAAAATCATAATGAATCAAAAACATAATGAAGAGACTTTTGTCAGATGAGTTTTAAAAACCTTGATTTTTTTTTCTGTGCGATGCTTTGGGGTTTAGGATTTTGTGTGTTTTTGTGGGGACCAAAATCACAGTCCAACAGAGTTGCTATTATGTAATTTTCTTAAGGTTTCATTTTACAGTTCAGGTTATTTACTCAACTAAACCTTTAAAAGTGTCCCTAAGCAACTATGGCAGATGTCAAATCACCAGTCCACCAGTGGAAAAAACTCCCATTGAGATTCATGGGAATGCTGGATATTGTAGATCTACTTAGTTAACAAAAGCGTCAAGAAATAACCCAAAGCTCTACGCTCTATAAAGAGCCTATTAGTAAAAAAAAAAAAAAAAAAAAAAAAAAAAAACCCTGATAATTCCTCAACACACACACACACACACACACACACAAACTCACACACACACACATACATACATATATATATATATATATATATATATATATATATATATATATATATATATATATATATATATATATATATATATATATATATATATATATATACATATACATACATATATATATATATATATATATATATATATATATATATATATATATATATATATATTAGACTAAACTACTGCTTTCAAATGATTAATCACATCCAATAAAGTTTTTCTTTACATATTTAATTTACATATGTAAATATGTGTGTATACTGTGTATATTATGTATATATCAATACAAACACATGCATGTATTGTATTATATATCATATAATATTTTATAACAGGGTCCAAAATTAACTCACTGGTTTCTACTCTTGTCTTTGAAGGAATTTTTGGGGCAAACTATGATCTCTTGTGCCTTCTCCTCAGGCTCCTCTGCCTCCAGGCTTCGGTTGCAGCTACGAATCGTCTGCAGAATGTTACTGACGGTCGCCTCCTTGTCTGAGCTTTGGAGGCCATCGCTCCCAACCCTCTGCAGGAAGTTCTGCTGGCCGTTGTAGTCGGTGACAAACTGTGTAAGGTAAAGAGCACTTCACCACAGAGATTCCACACAAAAGAAAATAACCACAATTACAGACAATAAGAGTAGATCTGCGGGCTGTAAAAGCTTTCATTTGTTATTTAATAGTCACCAGAGTGGCAAAATGACTTTTTCCTGGTTGAATCACTCTAATGTGTTTTTTGTAAAGCCAGGAAGCAATTCAGCAGGCATATTAAATGTTTGATGAAAAGGTAATTGCTCCAGCTAGCCAAAATGGTCTCAAGAATATTATTGTAACTGTAAAAGGCAATTAAATTAGACTGTGGTGATACAATTTCCTGTGTTAGTCATCATCGGTCTTTGGAAACACCTAATACTCACCTCCACAGGATCTTCTTGAGAATCAAATGATGGTCGCAGTCCAATAATGCTGGCTGCACCATCCAAAGCCTCGCTAAGTTCCTTAAGGAACACGCCACAAAAGGGTACCACTTTGCATCCTGGGATGTTGAGAGCACGGTTGACCACCTTCTTGTACTCAGAAGATGACTCATGCTGGGCCATGGCATCCTTCAGCCCACGCATAGTCTCGATATCGGCCTGGTCCATGAACTGCCACATCTTCAGCACTTTGCGAGACCTAAGAGAAAAGAATGAGATGGCCCATCTATATGTATATTGTTCAAGGCTTCTTAACACTTTGGTTTTTAAATGTACTTTAAAGCTTCATTTAGGAATACAGTCTGATGGATAGTATAAATGCTCTGACCTCACAGATGATTACAAGAGTTGACAACCAGAGTTACATTTCAAGTCATACAATATTCTTGTATAATAACCAGGAAACTGTATCGATTTTCTCTCTCTTACCAACACAAGTGGAATAAAAATCTAAATGACTGCACTGAGAACACAAAGAGGCTGCTACATGTTCTGACTGTAGTGAAAAAATGTCTTTGAGGACTAGTATTAATTTTAATCTTAGTGGCACACATAAAACCTTTGATAGATGACTAAAATTGTAGATAACTAGTCCGCAGAGAAAGTAACTTGGGTTGCAGATTAGTATTGAGACTTATCCTTTCACGTGTAACAAATGTGCTGTCAAAAACAAATCAGTGACTCAGGAATGTCCCTCACTTTGTTAAGCAACACACAATACAAACAGAGAGGGTCATTTATTCTCAAAGGATTATTTCTTTTCTAACCAAGCCATTCAAGGCATCATGCCATACCTGAGACCTGCCAAGAATTCCATGACCGCATTGTAGTTGCCCATGTTCCAGGAGCACTTTGCCACATGGACAAGGTATGAGAAGACTTCTCTCTTCTCCTCCATGGACCCAGCAGTCAGGATAAGCCAGGTCACCCATGAGCTCACCTAAATACACAACACACACTTCAGTTTGAGGCCCAAACCTGAGAAAATACTCATCTCCATACCTTCCTCACTTCATTCACATGATGTATAACCGCGCGTATTATGAAGAAACACTGAAGATTGTATAACATAAATCTCTAGCTTTAAACTTGATTTCATTTACATTTTGCAAGAAAAATGAAGGTTTGAGTGCACAAAAGTAGATTTCAGCCCACTGGACCCCATAACACTAACACTGATAACAAGACAGCGATCCATACAACTGCTGGGTTACTGTATATTCCAAGTTTTCTGAAGTTACACAATGGGTTGACATACACTTGGTATAACCTTTTGTTAATGTTTGGAACAACATGAGGGCAAGTAAGTGATGAACCTTTGCTTTAAAGCAGAAACTACAAAAAACAACATCTGCAATTTTAATGCAAGTTTAATATGCAGAGAATTAAGTGCGGAGGTTGTTTCCCTTCGAAAAGCATAATAGTGCATGGTGCCATCAAAGCAGTGCTCTATTTGAACACCCTGACCAATTAAAAAAAACACTCAGAATGCATGAAGTATTTTATTAATAGAAAGGATTTTTTCGTATAGATTTATTTTTACAGATGTTTTACAGTGCAACGCATTGCATTTACAGAAACCGATATTTACTTAAAATTATGGACAATATCCTAACCAAAAATTACCAAAATACCTTTTTTTTTTTAGCAGTGTATCAACTGCACAGAAACACCCTGGCAAGCACACAGAACACCCCAGTATTGTAGTGTTGAGCCTTTGTACGGTCAATCACCACTCACATTTTCTCTAAACACAAAGTCACAGAATCCAACCGTCTCAAGTCCTGAGCACTCATAACCGCAATCAGTTTGAGCGCAAATATTTATGCGATGGTGTGTTGTAGCTAAAAACACCTCACAGAAAGTCAGTCAGTTACATAAACAGTTCCGCTGAGGCCTGGATGGTCAGGGACGTTTAATACGAGAGGACCGATACACTGGAACTCATGTCATTCTGCCAGGATTCCACCGGTCAGACTGCTGCTCTTGAGTTACTACACAGTCCGGCCAGCCAGGAGTTAGCGGACAGCAGATTTGACACATTAATAACTTACATAAGAGTTACCAGAGACACCGCTTCCCTGGAAGGGGCTTCAAAGGCAGCCGACGGTCAAGTGTCTGAATAAGACCACAAACAACTGACCACAACAAAGACAACAGACCACAATCCCTAGGCTATGCACGGACACCCAGTGGCAACACTTCAGGGATGTATTATGTGGGTTACAGAATAACCAAAATAACTTAACACATTGCTGGGGCACGAATGAGCCCACAGGAAGCATTAGGGTAAAAGAGCGAATCAAATCCATCTAAAGGAGGAATCTGGGACTTGTTCGCAAAGGACACCAGGATTAAGGCCGGGAGGGGTGTTATGTGATCCATTCACTTTGACATTGCATCAAAGCCTATGATCTAGACAACTCCCTTCAACTAGGAAACCTTCAATGTTTCTTCTAATCGGTTAAGCAGGAACTGCATTTAACGAGCATTACGCTACTAGACAAAACATAAGACTGATTTCCAATGTGAGGGTCACCTTTCTGAGTTGTGAGTCTTACATAACCAGCATCGACTCTCTGGGCTATAAGCATCTGCAAAGCTTTATGTCATGTTATTCCCAATCACAACCTGTCTAGATTCTTGCTTTTACATTAAACATAACCAGCTTTTCATGTTTTGGGTTGTAAAAACTTCAGCCAAAAATGGCAAACATGGATTTTATCTCCATTTCGTTTCTTAAAATCAAAACCAGCTGATCTAAAGGCAAGTGCTCACCTTAAAGATGACATCATTCCACTTTCTTTAAGGCCCGTTCAAAAGGAGAAACACGATTTTCCTCTGGCACTATCTGTATCCAATATTTAAGACAACTGCAATAAACATCTGTTTGGATAAGCAGGTACACGCTATGAAGGTGAAAAGTCCAAATAGAACAGGCAACAGAACGGACACCCTGCTGCAACCATGTCCAACTCTTCCAGAGCTAACGCCCTTCAATTCACTTTGTTACGAAACCGCATTATTAATGATTGCTCACCTCATTAAATCTTGTGACGAGGTCTTCTACTGTGTTGTGGTGATCGTTCTGAGTGGGCATGATGGGGGCGGACAGGGAGGCTTTCAGGTGCGGGTGGCGTTTGTTGCACTCTGGGCTTCCCAGATCTCGGGTGAGAAAGCTGAGGTAGTCGAGAGGGAAGACGCGGCGATACAGCTGCTGCTCCTGTTCTGTCAGGATGGTGGCGATCTCCTCGGGGAACTGGATGAGGTGCCGCAGGTCGGCTAGTTCCTTACTGATGCCCGTCACGGTGGACGGGAGGATGCTGGAGTTGGCCATGGAGCTGCACAGCTGCCTTTCTGAGAGAGTCAAAGACAGTAGAGTTTACTTAATAACCTCTGAATGTAACCTAATGGCTCTCTCCTAACACCATATACCTATATACTGTTCCGTCATTAATGTATAACTACAGGAATAAATGACTAATGCACTACTAACATTGTAGTAACTACTATTTTACTTAAGACACTCTGTTTAACAGTTTAGTAAGTAACAGCACTAATTGGTAGCTTCTAACTAATCAATAATTCCTTTTTTTTTTACGTTTTTTTTTTACAGTATTCTAAAGTGAAAATCATCATGACTCCCCAATATCGAATTTTGAGATAGTAATGACTACTACAAGTTATTTGGATCAGTATTCTAAAGTGAAGATCATCAAGTATTGATTTAAATGTTAACACATTAGCAAAATAAATTACTAACCAGGACCTTACAAAAAACTCAAGCTTACAAAACAAAGCTGTAGATGGAAAAAAATCTCCATAGAAGTTCTTTGTGCATTTGTGTTTTTTTCCACTAATGTAAGAAACTGTGTATTTACTATGTATTAAAGTTATCTACTGTGTATTTTAAGTTATCTAATATTTTGATTCTTAATTTCCATGATCTAAACATTTTTAAGAATTAAATGTTTGTTGTCAATTGAAAGGGTTTAGGCCTTCTTGCATTATTATGCTGTTATATTATAGTGGCATAAAATGGTCTTAAACTAAAAGGGCAGTATATCACACAACTAAAAGTTATCACCACAGGCCTATAGACAGTGGTTACTTATAATGCTTCCTTAGAAGTAAATCCACTAGGATTTGAAACAGAGCCATTATATAGGACATTTATTACGTGCCCCTAAAATTGTATTTATCCGTTCAATCAACTAGCGAGACAAGGCTGGTGATAACTGTGTTCAGTACAGCGCAGTGCAAAGGAGAAAGATAAACACAGACACAGATAAAACAATCATAATACAACATAATACAGTATTTACATGGTAATTAAGGAGAAGCGGAGAGTACCACAAAAGACAAAACAAATAACTTTAATAATGTACACTGTGTGACAGTGCGGTCTCATCAGTGAGGTCCAGTAAAAGTGGAAGGCGCCATACAGGCCAGAGTTGTAAATATTCCCAATAACCCATATACTGTGACACTGATGGATCATTTCTTCAACATCACCGGGCACAGTGTTTTTTCATTACGTTTCAGTATATTTACATATCCCCACCGTTTCCTCCACTCTTGCCTGAGATTGCGATCAGAAAACGGTTATGCTAGTATGGTGCTCAAGGGCAGGTCAAGCAAAAATAATATAAATACTGTGAATCATGCTTGTCTGGATAGCATCAGCTGTCAAAAGCAGTGTTTGCAGGCTCCTTCGGCTCAACGCGCCGCCATGGAGACCGCCGGAACAGGAGGGGCAGAGTGAGAGTGCCGCTTGATTTGTGTTTTTAGTCTAGTCTTCTGATAGAACAAGAGAGTGTTTCTAGTACACACTACAACTTCGAGTGTCATATCAAAACCTTAGTTTGAAACCCCATACATTTCGGTGTTAGCACGTTGCTAAGCTAAAGGCACAATGCTCCAAAAGGAAAATAGCAAACGGCAAACACAAATAACAGATTAAATGGTAACACTTTACAATAAGGTGTCATTTGCTAACATTAATGTATTAACTACCATGCGCAAACAATGAACAATAAATTTTTTACAGTATTTATTCATCTTTGTAAACATTTGCTAATTAAAAAAATACAACCATGAATTGTTAGCTCACAAAGTACTGTTTGTTCTCAGTTCATGTTAACTAATGCTATTAACTAATGTTAACAAATGAACCTTACAGTAAATATATTGTCATTAGGTGGCAGAAGCACCATTATAATGCAATAGTAGTAACTAGTCTTGGGCTAATTTGTGACTAAAAAAGACAATTACCAGGAAAAGTAACTATACTATTACAAAAAAAATTTAAAATACTATTTAACATAACTTTTTTTAACATTCTAACAAACATTATATCAAAATACACAATTTAACTTAAAATTGTTAAGTTATAAGTTATTAAGCAGAAGGGAGTTCTTTTAAAATATTAGCATAGAAAATATTACAGATCCTAATTTGACCACTCAGTGTTAACAATATACTAAATAAAGCTGTTGTAATAATTATCATTATTATTGTCTTACGTTTTAATTTTAAGAACAACAGCAGTATTACAGTACTTAGTGAATGTTAATAGAGCTTTTATTTTGAAGGAACCCGAGCAGGAAGTCCTCGGCGTTTCTTTTTTTTCGACAGCAGCAAATTTATAAAGTATTTTCAATACTAATTCGGTAAGACATATCACATCGTCGCACGCCTTGTAAAATAATCATAAAAATCTTGCTAAGAAACCGTCAAGCGCAGATTTCTCTCAAAGATTGGACTTTGAACCCTGTCTCCGAGAGCTTGTGCAGCGCTGTTTGAACACAGGCGGTTCATTAGAAAGCATAAGGTTCTGCAGTGTATTTAATTGTTTAAGGACATTTCATGATGTTATTCATTATACAGTATCAACCAGAAACAACCACCCCTTCTTAAGCGGTCTCTCACTGTTTTCTGGGACAGTTTTAAATGCTTCCACACTGCCGTCATGTTTGCTCCATTAGTGCACGCCTCTATTTGATCTCATCACATCAATGTTCGGTACAATTTATTTGGTTTTTTTTGCCGTTTCCGGCCAAACATTCAGTGCCTTCACAGAAATCAGTGATATAGAGGCTTGAAGTATATCATGATATGACACTTTATCTTGTAATAAGCATTATTGTGGACATATGATACTGTACACTGTCTAGGTATGAAAGCCTATTTTTATAAAATAGGTAATTGTGACTCTCTCACAAATCTATTTTCTTCACAATTGCAAATCTACAATCGCACAAATCATTTTTTTTTTTAGAATTGTGAGATATAAAATGGCAAGTTTTAAAAAAAAATTTGTATTGTGAGAAACTTCATAACTCGCAATTCGGCGTTATAAAGACATAACTTTCGCTTGTGATCACACAATCACAATGTTTATATCACACAATTCTGACTTTATAGCTTGCAATTGCAATTTTTTTTTCATCTCACAATGCAAAAAAAGGATGTGAAGTGAGATAAAAAAAATTTGCATTAACTTTTTTTTCTTGTGGCGGAAACGGGCTTTCTATTGTGAGCAGCTCACTTGCAAATTCTCAGCGATTCAGCTAAAAAATTAATGCAAAAAAAAAAAAAAACCTTGAAAAGTTTTAATAAATCTGAGCTGTGCTGTTTTACTGCTTAAAATTGAACCAATGCCCAGTAATACCGATGCGTTTTTTCTGAGGTGAGTTTTAGGCACATCATATTTACATTATGCAGACTCATATCCATTCGCATTTTATTAGCCATCACATGCATCTGCCTTGTGTCATTTTCTCTTTGCACATGGTATCTTTTGAAGCAAAATGGAGGGAAATGAATGCACCACATTAGGCTGTGAATGAGCTGTCCTGATCTTTATGCATGGGCCACTCATGGTTCAGGTCTAAAGCAGACAGGAAGCAGCGCTTGTTTTCTGAACAACAGCAGAGATCCTGCTATTAAGACGCACAGAGAAGCTGAGGTGCACCTCCTGCACACTAAAGGAGCACAACTAATTCAAATTGATTGATTGATTTTAAATGTTGGAATAAACAAATAGTAAAAGGTGTTGATTAAAGCATTGCTTTTACAGTAGGTGCAATCTTATTTTTGTCCTAATCAAGCAGCCCTAGACCTTATGTTTCTAGACTAATGCAAACACACTCTGTCTTACAATTAACAATATACAATTAACAGGAACGGCAGATAACTAAGGACTCGTTTATTTAGAAATGATGCTGATACAACACATTATCAGTCCAAAAATCAGTCAAGACTTGAGGAGAAAAGAGACTTCATATTGGACAGAAATAGTCTGGCTTATGCATGTTTGATTTACGACCAGTGAGTTTGACTTACAATAACATCCCTAGTATCCCATCTCGTCTGGAGAATAAATCATTAATAGAAAGCGCTTCTGTAAAATAACTAACCTGTAACTACCTGGGATGACAGAAGACCCATATAAATACATTACACTGTCTTGAACATGTAGGGAAGACAACTATGACAGAAAATGTATTGAAATCACAAAAAAGTGATGCTCATTTAAATGCTATAAAGTGGTATTTTAGTATTTTAATAATACATGAAGATGCAGTAAACTGTAAATGTTTCATGCGCCAAACATTAGCAGATATATTTGCAGCGTTGAGTGAGTTGTGAAGGTAAATGCCCTCAGACTCTTCTACAACCTCCAGAAAAATATTTGAAATGAAAATGTAAGGGGAAAAAAAAATTGAAATAGACAGTCATTCAGAATAACCTTGAGCAGCGTGTTTCATTTTGTGTAACAAAAGAGTGAAAGCCTAAAGAACATCATAAAATAGCAAAATAGAAACCCTGTTCAATATAACGTGTGGATGTACTAGTAATCTCGCACACATTAATTAATTAATCCATTGCTTGGTTTCATATAAAGCTTAAATTTAGTATTTCAATTTAGTTAAAGATCAAGTAACCTAATTTATCTATGAAGAAAGGGCTAAAAACGGGGTAAAAAATAATAAAATATGCACTTTTATTCAAACAAATACTGTCTGCAAAACCCGAAATCTGTTCCATCCTTTAAAAGGGACAATCCCTAATCACCTGTTGTCGTTCCAAACCCGTAGGACTTTTTCACTCCAGCTGCCAGCACTCAACACAAACAAATTATGCAACCGTAATCAAACATTAAGGCGTATTCCTTTTTGATAAGTACGTCGCTGAATCATCTTCAAAGTGTTTCTAGGGACATTTTTGGTGTTTTTCCTAGTCTCACACAGCCAAAAACATCAGTCTGCCAAACTAGAGTACGTAACTAACTCTCTACACAGCAAAAAATACATAAAAACACTTCAGTCTTTGACACCGAGCACTGTCCGGCAGAACAGCTCCACTGAAACTCTACTGAAAATGTGACGGCACTGCCTGTTGTTGTGTGTATGGCAAAGTCGAAGCGTGACTTACTGAGCAGCCTGTAGTCCATCCTCTGTGAGTGGGAGTGTTTCATGGCTGTGGCCGTAGCGGCGGTCGGCTCGCTGACTCCCTGCTTCACGCTGCAGCGGCGAGAGGCGCTTAGCCACATTTAAACTCAGCCTGACTGCAGCTGCCAGCTCTCTACTACCACAAATCTGACTCGCTGCATATCTCACTCGTTCACACACACACACACGCTGTTTGGCCACTCGTACTCCCCTCCCTCTCTCTCTTTTGCTCTCTCTCTCTCTCTCACATACACACACACACACACACACACACACACACACACACACACACACACACACACACACACACACTTACTCTCTCCATTGGCTTCTCCTTCCTGGCAGGTCATGTTACTCATAGACGAAAGCAACACATAGCATTAAGTGCAGGGCGAGGAAATCGAGCACCCAAACATGCTCTGATCACCCGTGAAGACCTCACCGGTTGACTTGGGTAAGAGTCCAGCTCGAATTTGATAGGCAAACAATGACTTTAAAGCCTAAATTTGGGCATGTGACTTTGGGGATGTGCTTAAGCGTGCTTGTTTCCATCATTAACTTTCCCAGTACATCCTGTGTGAGACTGAACGAAGAACTCATCCAATGGCTTTATGGTAAATATGCCAGCTCCATTAAGACACAGAGAAAAGCAGGTCCAGGAATCTCATTTATAAAGCCATTAATGACTCAAATCAATTGCATCTCTTAAGACATGTCAAAGCCAGAGTTGCTGAATACAGGAAAGCCCATTAACATGGCTTCAATAACTGTTGTGAATATCAACACAGTTAATCTGGCCTCTCATGTCTATTAAACCTGTATGGCTTATTTTCTTGTCCATGCTGCACTTTTCTCTACAACAAAAGCAACTGGCGATGTCGAACTCCAAAGATGACAAAAAGTTTCATTACAGCGCCATGAGAATAGCCCATACTAATCATGCAAGTCTTGTGAGGTCATACAAAAAGATGTGTGACAGAAATGTCAGTCACTATTCACAACCCATGTCAGAGGTGCCACAAAAACAGGCACGATGCCAGGTTTGACGTCAATGACACCAAATGTTGTTGGTTCTCATATGTTGTAACTAAAGACTGAATACAAAGAAGTGTGGATGAGAAGTTTTTCAATGATTATCAACATAAATTTAGCAGGAAGAGTTTACCCTAAAATGACCCCATATTTTACTCACCCCGAAGCCATCCTAGGTGTCTATGACTTTGTTCTTTCAGACGAACACAGTCGGAGGTTTTTAAAATCTGATCCTGGTTCTTCCGAGCTTGGCCATGCTCGTGGAAAGAAGCCATAATTTTTAGGCTCTGTAAATCGGATATATCCGCAAGTACCGCAACACAAAACTATATTTTAACCATATTTTTTAACATTTTTAACATAGATCATGAAAAATGTGTTTTATTTGACACGGGGGAAGGTTTGCCATTTTCTGCGCATGCAAAACAAAACACGCCATCGGAGTGCAATCCAAAATCTCCCTGCTTTATAAACTGTGACTGTCTAACACAACCTGGGCCGCGCTCAAAAGCCTCACCTCAAGCAGTAAAGGTCTCAGAGTTGCATTCTTCCACAGAGCCCCCTCTCATTCAAGCACGTATGTGAGCAAGTGTGTTCTCCTGACCTGACCCAGAGCGCTATTCCTGTCCACCTCCGCTGAAACTCAGCGCGTCTGCGTGCTGCTGTATTGTTTTCAAATAACCCAATTTTAATCGTTAATTTACGATTCTCCTAAAAGGAATGTCCCACTATAACCAAATAGTGTTCAATGGAGAACTGTTTGCTCCTTTAGAAAAAGCTTTCCTGAGAGAACCCAAAAACATTTCTAAATGTATTCCTTTTCATTTTTATTAATTTTTTAAAAAATGCTGTTATTTGCAATTATGTTTTCAACATTAATTATAATAGGAAATGCTTTAAAGAAGCAAATCAGCATGTAATTGTGCTGAGAATCCAGCTTTCATCACATGAAAAGAATAGGTTACAAAAGAATAATATGTTTTTTTTTTTTATAATTCCCAATAATACCGTTTTAATGTATTTTGGATCAAATAAATGCAGATTTGGTGATGATAAACTTCTTGCCTAAACAGACTACGGCAGAGTATACACACCCATCTTTTTTATTATCGTTTTATCTTTACAATAGAAATATAAAAGCAAGCTATAAATTATGCAGCTACAGTAAAAATAAATGTAAAAGTCCATTTTGCTTTTTCGACATAACCTAAAATCTACCTTAGCCAATTAAACACTACAAAAAGGTTGCAACAACAATGTTGAATACATCACAGAAAACAAATTAGGTAGTTTCACGTCAACTCAAAATCCCTGGCTCAGATTTTGGATTTTGTCAGTATTTTTTTCTAAAGAAAGATAAGCATGAGTGGTGATATAATTTAAAATATTAAATGTTGTATATTTACTGAGTAATTAACCGTTTTGTATAGGAGGGTTAAAATGTCCATTTAAAATGAAAATATTAATTTTAAATTAATATTAAATTAAATTAAGAATTAGCTGTATGCAAAGTGACCCACATTTGGTTTCTGACCACTGAAAATTTAACAATTATACTCTTGAGGCCACACTACTGCTGGAATGCAACCACAGAGCCTTACAAATAAAGGTGCCAAAAATAAAGTTTGTTAAGACCATTGGTCTCAAACTCAATTCCTGGAGGGGCACAGTTTTGTTCCAACCCTGATCAACGTCTTTAGGATCACTAAAAACGTCCAAGCAGGTGCAATTTGGAGCTGAACTCCAGGAATTGAGACCAATGGTTAAAACCCAAAATATAAAAAAGCATTAAGATATCTTTAATACAGCTTGAGTTACTGGCATGCATGCTTTTTCCCATTTTTTCCCATTGGCATGAAAGATAACGATGATGTCATCCTTCTGAAGTCATTTTTCCCCTCCAGCAATTTGGCTCCAAATCTCTTGACATTTTGACTTTGCTCTACAAATTAGTGATTTACTTCCTTTAATATACAGCTGTCACATTTACCGTTTCTGCTTTTCATGCATGTTTATATATTGACAAAATAAAACATTTGAGCTAGTGAAGTTTCTGAGATATGGATTAACAATTAACAATTATTTTAAGGAATAGTTCACCCAAAAATTTAAATTCTGTCATAATTTACTCACCCTCAAGTTTCTTTTTTTTCTCAAAATATCTTCCTACAACAATCAGGCTGTTTTGGGTCACCAATGACTTCCATAGTATTTTTTTTTGCCTACTATAGAAGTCAATGGTGACCAAAACAGCCCGGTTACGAACCTTTTTCAAAATATTTTCCCTAACTGTTCAATCCTGACAATTCCGGCAGCCAGCCTTTCTCATTGCGGCATCTGTCCGAGGCATGCTGCACAACCGCAACCAATAAGAAACAGTGCTTGATCCTTGAAAGGTTTTGGGTGACCTACTATGGAAGTCAATGGTGACCAAAACAGCCTGGTTGCAAACCTTTTTCAGAATATTTTTCTATGCGTTACACACAGGTTTGAAACTACTCGAGAGTGAGAAAATTTCTTTTTTGGGTGAACTATTCCTTATTACACCAAGCATAAACAATAGATCAATCAATGTAAAAAGATCACCCTGAAAATGCTAGTGACTGTTCTGGCTGGCCTGAAATACCACTTTGACAGGACACCCTAACTGTTCAATCCTGACGCTAATTTCATTCATTCACAGCTAAAATCTAAAACAGTGCAGGATATTGAATGCGGAAATTCTATAGTCAGCTACATTCAAATAGAAGCTGATTTTGAAGGGGTTGGCTGTGGTTTTAAGTGCAGAAGCTCTTCATGACTTTATGCTAAGCAGGATTTAAATATCTTTTTAATCTTTGTAAGCTGTTTGCATTTAAATGGCGAAAACAGGACATCATGTTCAACAGATTTCAGGTGCGCAACGCTGGCGTCTGCTAAAATAAACATGAGACATCTGTAAGGGGTAAAAAAAAAAAAATAATAAAAAAAAATAAATTAACCACCTACACCACAGCCTCGTAGGTTCATTTCACAAACACAAAAACATTTCATTGACCGACCCAACAAAACGGTCTAAAACGACAGATTCTAACCAACTTTTCTGCCCAAAACGACCAATAAACCTCCGCACACAATGAGATTTTTGGTGTCACTTAATTTGCAGAACATCTTTACCTCTCACTGTGTTTGAAAAGCCCAAAAATGGTGAGAATGTCCATTGAGAGGGGCCAGATTGCATTTTGGCCCAGATGCCTGAACTTCCCACAACTCGCGAGAGAAAAATAATGCTTGTGTATTTAATTATGAGGCCGCGAATACCAGGGTCACTGACTCATGGTCCCACACAGACGTCATGTCACCTGGAATTAGTCCAGGGCGCCGTGTATTCGAATCACTGAGGATCGCTTTACACTGACATGCCTCACGAAGGGCTTGAAGGTTACACTCCAAATGGACGAGCGCCAGGTGATAAGCTAATGCGGCCAGAATCAAATTAAAGGGAGAGCACTGTCTGACTTTTTGTAAATCAAAGCAGGCGTTTGAAGTTCGCTGTTTGAATGGCTTGGCGAGCCAGAGCGAAAGAGCCGAGGAAGTCAGAGACTGACGCCCTTCTCCCCCGCATCGGTCACGTTACACAGCCCTGGACGGAGAAGAGAGATGATTTTCATTAGTTCATAACCTGCTTCTGCGGCGCCTGTAAGAGGCCTCCTCGTAAATCATCTTTCATTCTCTTCAGAATGAGAGAGCAAAAACAACACCAGGATAGAGGAAAGTCATTATTATGAACAAAAGAAGACCGCGTTAACAAAAGAAACCAATTATTCTCATAGAGAAAATCTCGCTATTATTATGCATTATCTATTACTCTGTGGTGCTTGTGACAAAGTTTGCAACAAAGACTTGCGTGTGGAAAATCATCCACCAAAGCTAGTGAAGATTACAAATCATGTTCCGTAATCTTTGGACGCAGAAACCGTCTTTGAAAAGATGAAGTGGCATCTGAATGATAAGGAAATACACACACTTGAATTATTCTTTAAAAAGATGCTGAATTATAAAAAAAAAAAAAAAAAGTGTGTTCCAATCGACTTCATCCAACGTCCCAAGTCTAGAGGGCTTTATGGGGAAAAACAAAGTTAGTGATCTCTAGGGAATGATCTGCACATTCCAGTCATCCAAATCCTGAGTAATTCTGTCCAGAGGATCCACAAAGACAAAGAGGATGCATAGAAAAAAACTCATCAAGCTATAGGGAAAACACATCCACATGTGAGCACAAAAAGACCCTTAAACTCAAAAGACCCTTGTGCCTTTTTTTATTTGTTCAACCTGAATAGAAAGCACTGTTTCTTATTGGTTGCGGTTGTGCAGCATGCCTCAGACAGATGCCACAATGAGAAAAGCTGGCTGCTGGAATTGTCAGGTTTAAAGTTTTGATGTTTTCATATGCAAATACAAACAATATTCCTTGTAGCTATACTGTGTCTATAAAATAGTCTTTTTTTATATATATATATATATATATATATATATATATATATATATATATATATATATATATATATATATATTTATTTTTTTATAATTTACATATATATATATATATATATATATATATATATATATATATATATATATATATATATATATATATATATATATATATATATATATATATATATATATATATATATATAAATATATAAATAAATATATATAAATATATAAATAAATATATAAATATATATATATATATATATATATATAATTTATATATTAAATATATATATATTAAAATATATAAATAATATAAAATATATATTATATAAAATATATAAATATAAAATATATTATTTATATATTATACTTTTATTTTGTTAATATCTGGACTACATAACTTTAAAGGAGAGTTTGCCAATTTTTGACCAGATTGTTACCGTTACAAAATCAGTAGTATGTGTAAATGGACAATTACTACACTTTCTTTTCATCACGTGCAACAAGATATCCCTGTTCATTTGTTAGCAAAAGTCAGCCAAATACAAACATGCGAAACACCATCTGTAGCTCTAACAAAAGCCCTGAAGTCATCTTCTCCTGTTAAAGCTACAAATTAATCTTCTGCATTTTGGTGTTCCCAACTTTCTCACAACCTTTATGAGGTGGCTAATTGGTGCAGATTTCTACGACCTCACCTTTTTGTACATTTTTATTAAGCAGTCATTTCAGTACAGCACAAAATATAACACCAATCCAGATTGCATGATTTTGTACAATTTGAGTGACCGGGTAGGTTTAGGGGCGGGGTTAGGTGTAGGTCATGCATACAAATTAATTCGTAAAATATGTACAATCATATGAATTTGTCGAATTCGTACAAACCCACCTCACAGCTGCTGACAGCTAGATCAACAAAATGGTATTGGCCGGATCCACAATGCATGTTGTCAAAAGTAATTTTTTTGGTTTTTTGTTAAATCCCCTTAAATCATAAAAACATCACCATCGGAAATCTGTAGTTTTTTTTACCTTTTAGCATTGCTCGACCTGTGGAGCCGACCGTGAAGCCGGGCAGAGAACTTCGGGCCCCGAGAGCAGCTGTGGCCTCCAGCAGGGCCCCGCTCAGATGAGCTGCAATGCTGGTTCTAAGAGGACAGGCCCTGAATCTAATCTGTAACGGGGAGACCGGAGGCCATGACACGGCCTGGGCGAGCAGCTTTTTGGACGGGTGCAGGAGATAGACCTCAGCACTCAGGGCAGGATCAACATGGTCGATCTGTAGAAAAGAGAGACAATGGGAATGCATGTTTGTTATATGATGGTCTTGAGAACATGCTGTATGATGTTGGTACGCCCAACGCTATTCACAAGATGACATGAATGTGCTCCTATTAGAGACGCCACAATGAGGACAATTTCACACATTTTATTTCCATTTTTTGTCAGTATCTCCATTGCTTATTTTGATCTTTAACAAGATATTTACATTATACCCTTTCTTTGAATGCTTAAAAATGGTCAATTAGTTATTCAGTGAAACACTACAAACTCACTTATATTATACAAGAAATTTTATTGACAAGTCAGGCAAATCTTTTATGAAGCCCCGTCGATGGCATGCAAACAGAAATTCTGTCTGAATGCCGTCTACAGTAGAATGCAACAAATTAAGGAATTATTACATTTATTGAAGGAGTAAAAGCAACAAAAATAAAACATTACATTTCTTTGGATTTTTGCTTTTTATATCAAAACTAAATAAGCCCACTAGGGGACTAACAATTGGCTGACCAGTCGATGCAAAACCTTACAGACATAGATGTCACCATCTTCGATTCTTTAATAATCTCTGACTTGGTGCCCTGCAGTTATTTATAAAAATCGAAGGAACTGCCAGCCGGTTCTGTAATAATGATAGCAACAGGAAGCTATAGGAGTCAAAAAAAGAGCAAATGGAGAAAAACAATCCCAGGTCTTGTGATCAAACTTATTGAGAAAAAGCACAGATTGGGTGATTTTACTCCTATCTTTGACGCAGCGCACATCTCCCCTCTCTGCAGTAAGCAGCCATTATTTCACCATTACCGATCCCAGACTGCATTTCTGCCAACTGCTTCCAGGAAACTCATTACAGCTGTTGTCTGTGGCCTTCCTCTGAAACGATTGACCCAGCTTCTTTGCCACCTCTATCCCCAAACGGCGCTTGCTCTGATGAGAAATAAACTACTCTCATTGGATAAATGGATTCAGCGGCGATGCAACGTGACTGGCAAATAGCAGGTGCTCTGAGTTAAAGCGCAAGACCTTGAAGACCTTTCACTTAGTTTATAATGTAAGAACAAAACCAGAAAGAGGCATGTCGAAGTCAAAGCTAGGTATTGTTTACAAACGTTTTAGATTTTTATTTGCCCTGTGAACATTATTGCCCCAACTGTATTGTTTAATTTTCTCTCATGCAAAGCTGATTTTCTGCTCAAGAAAAATACTGTCCTCATTAAAACAATATTGAAAACAGTTAATTACTACTACTACTACTACTACTACTACTACTACTACTACTACTACTACTACTACTACTACTACTACTACTACTACTACTACTACTACTACTACTACTACTACTACTACTACTACTACTACTACTACTACTACTACTACTACCACTACTACTACTACTACTACTACTACTACTACTACTACTACTACTACTACTACTACTACTACTACTACTACTACTACTACTACTACTACTACTACTACTACTACTACTACCACTACTACTACTACATGCAACAATTACGCCATGACTTTATGGATTTAGTGCCATGACTCTATATATATATATATATATACATACATACACACACACACACACACACACACACACACACACACACACACACACACACACACACACACACACACACACACACCCCTAATATAAGTGTCATTAAATAAACACATAAAATATATTTTCCATCCTCAAATACAAAATGTATACACATTTTATGAACATCAGCAAGAAAAAGAGTAGTTGCACTTCTGATCCCTAGAAAAACAATCAGCAGATGCGATATTTCAAGGGTGAGATGAATAACGTCTCTAATTGGACACAGAGAGTATTGCGCTCACCACCGAGGATAAAGGAGCTTATTGCCACAGCAACCAGGATGAAAGATTCTTGATGGTGCTTAGCAAGTCAATTGCTCTGTTTCTCATTTTTCTCACTTCAAACAAAGAGAACGCAGCAAAAAAACTCAATCAAGATGAGGACTTATGTAATGAGGCGACTCTCCTTTGAAACTGTCGGGACCCGTGTTTATGAGGTTTAAATCAAGAAAAGAAAGCCTGCTTTGGAACACTTAAGAAAAGAACATGTCATCACAGTATGCTTAAAAGGCAAACACATGTCAAGTCACTTTGATAGGCGATATGTGAATCAACATTATTCAGAAGCCAGCCCAGGTAACCAATGGACTTACAGTCCTCTATAGATGCAGACGTCGCAATTATTGTTTATACTTTAACGATCTGCCGTCATTTATTCTTTATGTATTATTTGCATTACATGCTGCTTAATACACTTAGAATGTGCATGAAACAACACGGAAACAACAGTCCTAAGGCTGTTCCCCTACTGATTGATGTACCAACTGTGCAAACACTGCACCTGTAAAATGGGCCTAATTGATTCTGAACATTAAACTACAGCACTAAGCTAAACGTCTCCTTATCTGAAAAACTGGCAGTCCTCAGAAGCCCCTCCCTGAGCCGTAGAGCTGTGGTCCTTTATAATTACTCTTTAATGGGATGGGTTTCCTGCTCTGCTCATGATAAAAGCGAAGTCTGCTTTTGTCAGATCTTAAAGTGGACCTCAGGGACTAAACTCTGCACGTTCGCCAGCCAGCTGAAGCCTCAAACTAATTCTAACTGGTTTCGAAATCAACAGCCAAGATGGAAACTAGACAAGTTCTCAAAGAGGCGCAAGAATCTTAAAGCGAAAATATGTTTCAAAAGAGGGTTTCACAGTGATGCCACAGATAAATCAATTGCGGTTTCCCAGAGAACCTTTAAGTGAACAGTTCTTTAAGTGTTTTTCTTAGAGGGTTTCTGCAGGTTTTATGAAGTTTTAGAGTTGAACAAATATCTAACAAAAGGTTCAGAAATCAACTTAATTCAAAGGGAAAACAAGCTGTCATAGCCCAGATATTTATACTTCTTTAATGCATAATCTTTATTCAGTTTAGTTCAATTTCAAACTTCATGTCTTAAATGTTATGTATCCTTACTTAATGATGTTTGAATTGGAAAACAAGACAAAACACAAGGAAGATTTGATCCAACAATTATGCCATGACTTTCTGCATCTATTTAATACCTTTTACAAAGTGAGAACATCTAAAAAACTTTTTGCGCTATACAGAACATTTTGTCAAGTGGGAATGTTCTTCATAGAACCACAGATATAAAGATACAAATAAAGATACAAAAGCTGTCACTGGAGCAATGCCTTTTCAAAAGTTACAATTTTGTACACTTTAGGTACTAATATATACCAAAATGGAACCTTCAGGTACAAACTTGTACCTCTTAAAAAAAGTCCTGCCTCATTTCATGCATGCAGGTTGTTGCTAGATCTTTTTAATATTTTGCTATATTTCAAAGGGGATGATCAGAGTGTTTACCAGAGCATTTTTTAGATGGTTGAAAGCTGGTTCATGTCAAAATTGTCAGCTTAGGAAAGTAATAACCTGGCATGCTTCTGTGCTGCAGAACGTGCTTGGCTCTAGAAATCCTTTCAATGTATGACATGTTTCTCAATCCTTTCACTGACATTAATGCTTAACCATTGACTCTTTCTCACTGGCATGTCCCCATCTGACCACAGCGCTAACAGGTGCGTGAGTCACCTCTAAAGGTCCTGTGAAGATGGAGGTGTTGACAGTATCTGGGCAGAACTTCTCTTTCGTTCGTTTGTAACATTTTCGTAACACGTAACATAACACTGGTTTCAAACAAACCACCAATGTGTCGGATTCGGCTGTATTATTATCATCATGTTAACCAGGACCTCAATGAAATCACTTCAGTATCAATGCCATTATGTCATGATTATCTAAGTCAGTTTTTACTAAAAAAAAAACCATTACGCATGCAATGAGAATCCCGTTGGCTCAGTTTGGGCTTCTTGGTTCTCAGTCAGTCAAAGCTTCGTCGTTGACCCCGTCTTGTTCTGGGCTCTCTATAGCCACTAATCTAGCAAGTGCTTTGTAGTCACTGCATGAAGGTCCAGCACAGGGGCTGAAACTCTAGCCGGGAGGGTCAGTGTGTCTCAGTCCAGCTCGGAGGCCGCAGACACGCAAGAATACCTTGAGAATGACTGACATACAGCAGCTGAGTACAGTACTCAGCACGTCCAGTCCCTGCTGCCTTCAAACGCATGCCAAACTGAAGGGTGCACAACAACCATGCAAAATATAATTGCATAACATTCTCATTTTAAATCAGTTTAATATAGAAGAAAGTTTTAAAAGAAATAAAAGTGACTCATTGTTATTGTAAATCTTTACATATCTCTCGTTTTCACTCTTACTGAATATCCCATAATTGTGATTTTATGCATAACAAATGACTAATTATTAGCTTGGCATCTCACAAAGTGACTTTAAACGTCATATTAAAGTTTGTTTCCTTTGCAAACAGACATTCATAGGTGATGCCAGACACTATAAAAAGTATTATAACGTTATAACAACGACAGCTTGATAATATTTTAAAACAATAACTATTACAAACTATAAACTGTTATTTTATATAAGAAAGCTGTACTTGAATGTCTCAGAAAAGCTAAACAAATCCCACAAAAACAAACAAAAGACGCGACACAAGAGATATAACAGACAATACACAAAGAAAAACAAAAAAAAAACAGAAAAAAGTCAAAATAACAAAAACACAAAAAAAGACAAAGTGGAAAAAAATGAGACAAAACAAGTAGTAAAACATAAAAAGAAAAAGACATAATAATAATAATAATAATAATAATTACATAACAGAAAAGGGCAACAAAAAAAATGTAAAACAATATAAATCACAAGAAAAAAATAACTTTCAGCTACACATGTAAAGGCAGAATTAATTTTTTTGAACAAACTATGCATTTAAGCAATGTGTTGAATAAATCAAACTACAAACATATAAATGCAAGACACAGCCTCCTTCACCTCATCTAAAAACTAATTCAGCTGACTGAACATTTCATTTGCATAATAAAGCAGAATTTGCACATTAATCAAGCCCTCTTTTCATTTGTTCTGCACCCGCTCTTTAAAAAGCCCATGACAACAGTGACACAGCCCACCTGACACGCATCTAATCAGTGTATTTACTTCTCAGTCGTCATGTCCCGCATCTCGCCTCAACTGTAACACTGCCCTTTAATCTACCGCTAATGAAGCACAAACTGTCAGTGTCGCCATTGACTGGAAGTGTGCTTGATTTATTCACTCAGAGCTGTCCTTGGGCATAATGACTCAGCACGGATCTTCGGGGTTGATGCGGGGTGACCTGAGGATCCTTCTAGCACACTGAGAGCAAGGTCTCATGTGACCCGATCGCCGCTGCAGCTGTCACAGACAGACTAGGTGAAGAGGTTCAGCTGGAGTGAGTTTGTAGCGTTTTGAAGCGGTACAACAGGGTGGTCTTGGGTTACAGCGAAGAGGAGCCAAATCGGGACGCGCGTGCATGCCAGATATGTATGTATGTGTTAGGAGATATGACTCGCATGTATGGATTTTTTCGTTTAAGAAAATGTTTTGTATCTCTCAACTGGCTTGTGCAGGATTTTCTGTGAACAATTAATATTTTAGTTAAAACACAATTGTGTCCAAAAAAATTATTTTATCCTGGCTCTTCCAAGCTTGGTAATGAGGGTGGATAGCGTCCATTATTTTTGACGCAAAACTAAGAGTTTGGTGAGTTTCGGCTTCTTGGCTGACCTATGACTCGATGTATGACGCAACATAGTCAGGTGAGTAAAATATAGGGTCATTTTCATTTTTGGGTGAACTATTCCTATAATACTGTAAAGCTGATTGCTTTAAAGCAATCTATTGCATAAAGTGCTATAAATAAACACTGCAAAATTTTGAAATCCCTGGTAATCCTTCTGGAAAATCAGACAGCACTCTAAAAATGTCAATTAAAACCATTAAGAAATGGCTTTTATTACACCATTTACAGAGTATCAGCCGAATTAAAAAAAAAAAACTTAATCAATTTAAGAATTTATGACCCTTTTTAAGAGCTGCACCAGTAAAATAAACAATTTGAATGGGGTGGATCATTTCTATGGTAACATTAAACCATAAAATGACATGATTTACAGGTTCACAAAAATATTTCAGCCATTTTAAAAGGGATAAGCTAAACAACTTGTAAACAAAGACAGTAATAGTCATGTTGTAAATGAATATGATTTATATTTATAGAAGGCACATAAACAACTATGTGTTGGCAGCATAAAAACATGGGTCGATATTTGCATTGATCTGAACAAACAGCAGAAAGGCTTATTGGAAATGTAAAGTCACTGTCTGCCACAATGCGCTTTATAGGCCATAGTTTGAGTTTGAGTTTTATTCTTTTGCCTCACATATTTAAATATTCATCTAAAAGCTGCTTTGACACGTCGCTAACAATTTTTTAAAAACTCTTTCTACCCGATTGAAGAACGAGCGCATCAGGGCATTTCCTTTGCCTCTGAAGTGAAAGCTTACTAAACTAATGTGACATAACTTGAAAGGTGAACTTGTGAACTTGCCAATAAATCCCAGTGATTGTTTCTAAGCCGTCACAGCCACCCCCACCGCCTTTCATTGTGACTTTCATTGTGTTAAAAGCAGACTGTACAGCAGCCATATTCCCGAGGGACGTACAAATAACTTCCTCGATGCATTAATCAAACGTGACACGCATTCTGCCAAGAACAATCACGTGTTGAGGTTAGAGTCGTGCCAGCACCTCTGATAAGGTTTCCACATAAGCAAGCCACGATATAGAGAACTGCACAGAACTTATAATCATTACTTTAAAAATTTAAGTGAGAACATAAGAACTCTCAGACGTGAGAAATTCATCCAGGTCAGGTTCGTGCCTTGCACAAAAACAGATTGCGTTGACCCTTTTTATTCATTGGAAGATGGAAAGAGTTTTTAAAAGCAGGACTGACCAGAAAACAACTCGATTTTGCTTTCTTTATCATGACAGGCCTTTCATCTAGGCAGAGAGCCATCCCAAATCTGAGGTCTTATATGACCCCCCGCCTCCCTCTCACTGGATGGACGTCTGGCCTTCTTCACAACTGACTAAATATTTTGCGTCCATGCCAGTGTTGTCCTCTTTTCCAGACAATGCTGGCTTCGGCCAATCGCACATCAATTAATTCTGTTTGGATAGCCTGAAACACAAATATCTTTGCTGATAAGGATTTTCTTATCGTGAGACAACCGATGTTACGTAATGTAGTTTCTGCAGAAGGACCGCTACATTCATCAAACACTCTACGGCGGAAAAAACGATTCCTGCTATCTGGTATCCTACTAACAAACCAGCCTCAAAAAGCATGAAGAGAAGCGAACGCATGGAATGAAGTTTTCTCCTCAGGAAAATCATTTATGGAAACATAATTGGAGTTCAAGAGCTTGCGGCGGAGATCCAGTTTTAACTTTTTTCTGCTGTTGTAAACGTGACTGTTTATAGTTCAGTTTCATTCACCGGATTCCAGCTGTCAAGCATTCGGTCCATGTGTTACGCACCTGACAGGAGCGGCTACGTTCAGCATGGGAGAAACAAGCAAACTTATTTTGTCAAAACATGTTTGATACTGGCTTTTGGTTTTTAGGTGTGTTTGTCTCTTGACCTTAAGCAAAGGTCTAAATCTATCACCTGGTAGTCTTTGACCTCAGTAAGGTCAAACTAAATGAAATGGCTATTATACACACACACACTTTTTTTTTGGAAACCTTTTAATCTAAACTGTTATATTTTGTGATTTTGGAGTTCCTTTACCACACAAGCCTTCATCATTTATCTAAATAATTATATTTAAAAATAAAAACTGTTTTATTCATGTACGGCTGGCAGATAGATCACATTAAGTTAATGTTAAATCTATATGATCCAATTGGATGGAAATTTTATATGCAATATAAAATATTTTGTTTAAAACGCAAGTATTTTTGGTTGGTTAATTTGGGATAAATATCTATTCATCAAATTTGCATAGCCTTTTTTTTAATGCAATTTAAAGGGATAGTTCACCCAAAACTTTTATAATTTAAATCTCATAATTTACTCACCATAATTTACTTTATAATTGGGGTTTAAGATAAAAAAAAATGCATTTATACATAAAAAGTACTCTACATCGTTTTGGAGAGTTAATAAAGGCCTTTTGAAGTGAATCAGCGGTTTGTTGAATGCAGTTGTTCCTCAATCTTCGACTATAGTATGAACATTGATGAGGGAGTGGTGGGATAGTGGCGTACTGAAGAACATGTAACATGACTGTTTGCTTGTTTTTTAAGAAAAAAAAAAAATTTACTTTACAATTTTTCAAGTAACGTTGTTATAGACTAACAAATGTAACAATTGTTTAGTTTTGTAATTAATTTAAAAAGAGAGATCATCTGCAAAATCAATAACTGAAAAACTTCTCATTGTTAATAGGATTTATTTTAACTATAGCTACTTTTCATTCTGCTGACAATAGATTAATCAAACTTTTTATAACATTTACATTGCATTTATGCTTCTAAAAAAGTATCGGGAATGAGAATGTTAGATCTGTTTACATCCATCTGATGTAAGCAATAAAAAATATCTTCAGTTCTTAGCCTCTGATAAGGAATGCTGGGAATGGAGCGTCAATCACTTTGCTGTTGCCACGCTGAAAAACAAATCCCACCACGCTTGAGCTGCTCATGTCTGACACCCATAAGACCCCAAAAAAATGCTTCGTTATTGTCAGAAACATACAGAGACAGTAAACGGCTCTGAGCAACACCACAATAGAGAGGCCAGTTCCCACAATTCAGCTGAACCACAGGGGGATCCTAAATCTGCTGGGCAAACCGCACATTCAACAATGATTGCTGATAGTCTCCCTCACTCAGAGCTCAGAGCGAACCTATTCAAATCTCAAGACTCAACTAAATGGAGATGACGTCCAAAGTGAAAATCTTGCAGATTTGTTAACTGATTCTAACATTTCAATAGCGAACCTTCAACAACCCATGACGCTTTCACATCCAGCCTGAGGTTAATAATAAGCTCTGACTGACAGAAACAAGCAAGAGTCAGAGGACGCTAAATATGCAAAGTTTAAAATTTTATATCAGGCAGAAATTAATAATAAAAACCTTTAGGTTACTCACTGAACTCCTCGCAAATCCACCTCAGAAACTTTGTTAGATCCCTGGGCCCCTAAAAACTAAGTATGCCGCAGCTTTTCTTGTGTAAGAGTCACATGCGAGATTTAGCGTGGATGTGGCCACTGGAGGCAGGTTCAGGCCGTTAAGGAGCATTCAGTGACCCTGATGTCTTAGGAGGACTTGGTGTCGCTCTGGCACACGACAGAGAAAGGTGGGGCTCCCCCCCGAGCGCTTTATAATCTCCTGTTGAATTTCACATAGGGACGTCTCAACAAACCCCAGGACGCGCTCTACCATCGCTTATCTCAATTCCCTGGCTTGTGCATTTGTGTGTTTGGCTGTGAGCTTGTAGCACGTGTACGCAAAGTCTGTGCATGAGGCAAACGCTGGAAGAGAGAGCCAGAGATCAGACACTATTTGTGCAGTGTGTTTATACTCCAGCCGAGAAGGCAGTGAAAAGAATAGACAAAGTCCATTTTAATTCTAATGTTCTGTTGAGACTGACTTTCAAGGCACGGTTAACCCTAAAGTGACAACTTTGTTATTATTTACGAGCTCTATGCTGCTCCTAAGCCACACGACTTAAAGGGGATACTTCACCTCAAAATGAAAGTTCTGTCATTACGTTTTCTGCACGTATTTACACTTTGATTTGAAGAAAGAAAAACTGTGCATCCTTGTGGCTCGTTGACCGGAAAGTTTGTA
The DNA here is from genome assembly GCF_018831695.1 of Puntigrus tetrazona. Classification (NCBI taxonomy): domain Eukaryota; kingdom Metazoa; phylum Chordata; class Actinopteri; order Cypriniformes; family Cyprinidae; genus Puntigrus; species Puntigrus tetrazona. The sequence continues at coordinate 687,279 of NC_056710.1, read as the reverse complement.
GTTCGTTCAGTGGACTGTCTTCAAAATAATGCTATGGTAATTGTGACAAGTTATTGAATAAAGTCTTTATTTTGACTTTTTAGCGCACAAAAAGCATTCTTTGTTGCTTTAAGAAATTCAGATTAACCCACGGATGGCAGATGGACTATTCTGACAATGTCTTTCATACTTTTTTGGACCTTGACAGTGTTCATTACTTGTCAGCCAATGAGACGGTCCTCTCGTAAAATATCTTCAATTGTTTTCCAAAGACGAACAGCTTTTACGGGTTTGGAAGGTCATGGGGGTAAATGATTCATGATAAAGTTTTCATTTTGAGGTGGAGTATCCCTTTAACTAAAACGCTTTATTGCCATTTTTTACCAACTATTATATATTTATTCCCCTGCAAGTTGCATCCTGCAATATAATTGTGTATTTACCCAAAAAAAGAAGTATTTAATAATTTAATGTATTTTACATTGGGAACACTGGGAACCCAACAAAATGGCTCGATGATTTGACAATGGTGAGTAAACGTTTGGGTGAACCATCCATTTCAGTTTAATAATGATAGCAATTTTCTAATTGTCCCTTTAAGTTCTATTAGTATGATCATTTAAAACCTTTTAGACAGAAATCATTATAGTTTTATGCCTCTGGTTTAGCACAAATTATGAACTGATGTTCTATACATGAATCATACCAAATAACTAGGAGTGAACGGCTACAGTATCCAAAAATATTCAGTAAAAAAAAATAATCATTATGTATGTTTTATAGCTTGGATTGCCGAGACACCAAGTAGAAGTCTGATTAATATTATCGCAGATGACTGATTAATGCTATCAACTTGACATTTTGCTATAAGAAGGTTCTCATAAGATTAGGAAAAGTGCATGCCGCATCATCCCCGATGCTTCAAATGTTAAGTATGCTTTTTAAGATATTAAGGGGGCCTCTGGGTGAAAACACAAGGGTTAAGTGCAGCGAACATCTGAATTTCCTCCAGCGCTATAAAGCTGCAAGCGCGCAGTGACAGAGTGAAGCTGGAACTTATTAGGGAGAAATGAGGTTCTCTGCGGGATGCTGTTATCTCATCCTGTTTCTCATGATGTCACACCGAAACTTTCACTCCAACCCTACAGCCTCACGACAGAGAGATCATGTTACTAACATGATTTATAACAAAGAATAAGCTGAAGTCCAATTATTACACACTGAACTCCAAACGATCCATGGCATGTATGTATATATATATATATATATATATAAATACTTTGTATTTGTACAAATTTGGAAATGTGTTGAAAGATACAGCAAGAATAGAAATTTTATGAAATAGCACTACTTGTTTTGTAATACGTTTTAAAATGTAATTAGTTCTTGTCCTTTTTTCATCATCATTAGTGTCACGTGATCCTTCAGAAATCATTCAAATAAGCTTATTTGCTGCTCAAGAAACATTTCTTATTACTAAATTATGAAAACAGTTATATACATAGATATACAGCCATTCAAAATGCTTGGAGTACGTGTAATTTTTTTATACACAAATATGCATTAAACTCGTCAAAAAAAAGAAACTTATAATGTTACAAAAGATTCCATATTAAGTTAATTATTTCAAAGAATACAGGTAAACCACAATAGTACAATAGCAGGACATAATAACAATATTATAATTTACTATTATAAAATAACAAATAATAACAACTAATCAGCACATTAGGATCATGTGACACTGAAAAAATGATGCTGAAAAGCCAGCTTTGCATCACACATATAAAAGTAATTTTAAAATATATTCAAATAGAAAGCAGTTCTTTTATATCGTAATGAGTGTAATGCACTGTATATTTCAAATAAATGCAAAATTGATAAGCATTAGAGACTCATCCAGAAATCATTGTTTCTAAACTTTTGAAAAACAGTATACAAGAAAAACAAAAAAAAAACTTACTGTTTCCAAAAATTCCCATTCGGGCCAGGTGATGCATCGCCAACCACGTTCCCTAATAATGAGCAGTGTCTTTTCATTCTTCCTGATAGAATACAGATGCCAAAGAAAGAGCGAGAGAGAAAGAGAGAGAGAGTGGGACAGAGAGCAAGCTAGTAGCACTTTAAATAAGACCGAGGAGACCGTGTCTTGGTTCGTGTTCGATTCCCCTTATTTGGATATGAGGCAAATGGGCCGTGGTAATGGAGGTAATGAAGCAGATACAATCTTCCACGGGAGAAACGTCTTCGAGCAGACTATCCCGATGACAAACGACACCTGCACTGACTTCATATTTACATTCCCGTTTATTTGCTTGGCAGGCGCCTCTTTCTAAAGTGATTTGTAATCCTGCTTTCATTCTTAAGGCATTTTGCAGCATATAATCAGATGGTGCCTGTAAATGCATGAGTGCAGATGCCAAACGAGAACACGTGAAACATAACAATGCACTAATGCTTCGAGTAAGAGCAACCGAAAGCAGCCAAGTGTCAAGGGGCAACGCCGAATGATCAAATGTATTCAAAAGCCATGCAAATTAGCAGATGCCCGCGTAAATTCAACGGTGCTCTTACAACGAAGGACGTGAAAGGTGCAAGCGGACTGAAAAAGAAAGCAAAAAAAAAGGAATAAAAGCAGTGTTAATTATAAAGTGTTTAAGGCAGCTGAGAAAATAGCTTGAACCAAATTGATGTGTATGAAAATAAAGTTATGCAATATAATAAATATTAATTATCAGCGCTTTCTGATTGCTTTTCAGTTGATCGAGCTAATATAAAAAGCTGTAAACTAATTTATCTAAACGCTTTTATTCGCAGCATTAAGCTAATTAAGAGTTTGAGCGATGACGGAAACTGACAATAATTCATTTTTAATGATTTTATTGCACCATATCATTTGTTTTCTATGTTAATTAACTGTATTTATTTAAAATCTAATTCGTATAATTATTTCATTAGAACGAATTATAATTTGTTCCATTGCTTATAACAAAAACAGTGCTTTTTAATTGTTTTTCAAATGATCGAGCTAATCTGAAGTCATTGCAACAAGTCAAACCAATTAAAAGACAGAAATCGACAAGGATTTTAATTTATTAAAAAAATAATTTTATTACCCCATACATTATTTGAATTAATCGTCATCATCTATAATATTTTATTATTACTTTATATGCATAATTATTTAATTATATTTGAAACTCAATCTGGCAATATTTAACTTTTAAACCATATTTACCTTATTAAACAAACGATTATTGCTGAAGTCGCATGACAATGTTATCTTATCGCTTCTGTGCCTGCGATTTACCTGCCGCTCAACCCACGATTCTTGTTTGTGCAATTATCTAATTAGTCTGTGGGGCGGCAGAACCTGCGTGTTTCATCCAGGGATTGCCGCATGATTCCTATCATTAACGAACGCAGCCTGCTGTTGCCATATCAACCTCATAAGCAGAGACCTCAAGTGAATTTCCCTACAAGACAGCAGCTTACAAACACAACGTGGCAGAAAAGACACCTGTAACCTCACATTTTAGCTGAACCTATGCCAATAACGTAGATATTCGGTGCTTTCATTAAGAACATAATTTTAGAGGTCATGAACGCATGATTAGGTAACATGGCAACTCATCAGCTAAAGGACCTCAAGTAGCACTCTGAAGCTCTTCAGGCGGACATGGTTTAAATAAATAGCATCCGTGATTTCCTGAGCGTTCGGTGACGAGAGTTGATTTCCAAAAGCTAGCTATCTCGCAACGCGTGAACAAAGCAGAAAGAGCTGGAATATTCTCTCTAGGTTCAGAGCACTGCCGGTTACTGGAGTTGTATAACACTGCCTCCAAGTGGCACGAAACGCATGGAGATCAATGATCTGTTACAGCATATCCAGACACAGTGGACTGAAGTAAACGTGATGATTCAAGCCATTCATTATTTCCAAAAGCTACATACTGGCCAAGTTAGAACAGCTGCTGAAGTGAAGTGAAGCAGTGTTCAGCATGCAGGTGAACTTCTTCAATACTGTACAGGAAGCATCCCCGAAGTTAGCATATTAGCAATTCCACTTCCATTGTCCCGAAGTCGATGGGCTTTTAGGTAAATGCCTGACATATGGTCTGTGGTGAACACAAGCTCAAGATATATGCACATTTTACAACTTAACATACAGCAGAAATGTCCCCTCAGTATTTTTAAATTGGTTTGTGTTTATGTTCTGCCGCCTTCTTCTGTTGAATGTGTTTTACAATTGGTAAAAAGCGGTTTATTTGTGAAGATCATTATGATAAACGAAAAGAATCATGCTTTTGTATTTTTTTATTATTTGAAAAAGCTCTTTGATCAACAAAAGTATGATTCTCATATATATATATATATATATATATATATATATATATATATATATATATATATATATATATATATATATATTTTGTCGAAGGAACCAGTTGTGGGTTCCCTGTCATTAATACGGCACTCTATTAATGCCAAACGTAAAAATAAGGACGAATAAGGACATTTCCAGACCGTTTACTTGTAGCAAACGAATGGTATTGAGAACATTTAATGTGCAAACTTTCGTTAGAGGAAATGTGCGTAATGATGGCGTGTTGACTTTGAGGTGTGTGACTGTTCTGTGTCAACCAAACATGACAGGAATGCTGAGAAACAACACTGAAGTGACACTGCAACGGATACAGCCGAGTACAAAGATTAGATGTTGCAACATTTTTTTCCCCCAAATACCACATATGAGTTTTTTAGAAATCATGTCACCACCGGCCCACTCTAGGGGGCAGAAATCAGCGACTATATCATAAAAGGTTCAGTCTGATAAAGGCCCAGACTAAACAGTAATACAAGTTATGAACACAGAAAAATATTGCATTTGTACAAAAAAAAAAAAAAAAAAAAAAAAAACATTACTGTGACAATTGCACTCAATTTTAGTAAAATAATCACTTATTTTATCTTGGTATTTAGATTCTAAATAATGTAAAATATGAATTTTACTAAATTACAACAACAATTTCAAATTTAGATACATATTTTTAATGTTTAATTTACATTTAAAGTATATAATATAATTATTATTTATATTTACAATTACATTTAAATAACACTCTTTGCAATGCACAGGTCTGATGATAACTTTTCTTTTAAATTCTTAAACGAAAAATATAATTATTATCTACTGTAGCAATATACTATATGCAATATATACCGTGTCACTTTACAAAGACAATTTTATGAAATACTAGCTCACATGCAGTAAGGTTTGGCAATGAAGTTAATGTACTCTCCTTGCGGTGGGAAGCATGTGCCTTTGGCCTTCCTGAGTGTTTGTTTTTCATGACGCGCACGCAGAGTTCACCGCTGGGATTGATCACCCTCCAGAGAACACGACAACAAACATCTTAAACTTGATTTCAATCCAATTTCCCAGCCTGTTGGACGAATTCATGAATCCCATTACACAAAATATAATGGTTCTGCTATAATCTATTACGTATCATTTGACTGCCTTTGACACATTCGTCTGATCTTTGAGAAAACGAACAGGAAAAACTGATCGGATGGCACGTAGCATGACAAAAGCTGGAAAAGACACACTATTGTCTTTCAGTGGAGGAATAGTCTGTATCAGCAGCCTAAAACCTGAGCTGTGGGTCCAGCTGGAACTAAAAGCGGCCTGCCATGCACATTCCTGGCAGCTCTGAATCACAGAGACAACGGCAAACCACACCTTCCCAGAGAAGCACCTCAACTGCTGGAAAACCTCGGAGGACAACACAAATAACAGGTTAAAACAAAACGCTCCGGAGGGCAAGACGGGACAACCTCCCATCGAAAAGGATTAGAGCATTTCAGTCTGAATAGCATCAATAGAGAAACTGGTTTACTTGCAGTTTAGAGAGAACTAGCCGTACCTTAAGATGAGTGACTCATCTGCCTTCAATGAAATCGACCGATTTCAGAATTAGAACACGAATAAGGGATTTCCCAAAACGGATATCATTTTACATTTGTGCGTTGTTACAGTAAAAGCACATTAAAATTGCCAGTTAAACGAGTCAAGTTCACCTTTGCAGAATTAAGTTATAATATTCAATTAAATGTTTTATATATTTAAGATTCATTTATTAATCTGCAAGCAAATTTCATTCACTCGAGTACCAATGTATGACATTATTAACTATTGGGTCATTTGATGATGCCTGATACCCAATGACGCGTTGCTACTAATTACTAACAGGGTTACTTTTGAATCATTTGTTATAGTTTGCATTCATGGTTATAAGTATCCAACCTATGACAACTTCCAATAATAAGAACCCCAGAAACATGAAAAGTAAAATCATTTCATTATAGTCACGAGGCCCAAAATTTGAAAATTCACCTAAATCCACCAGGTAAAGCAAATTATGCGAGATTAATAAATCTGCCACTATCCGCTAACAAAAGGGATATGATGTTAACAACTAACAACGGGAAAAAAAATCATTGAGACATCAGAAATATTAACCGATTTTAAGTTTTGTTGACTTCTGTAGTTTTTCAGCCGCACATTTGCGCAGACGATATGATTCAGTTCAAATCCAGGCATATTTTGTTCTCAGAATCCAATCTGCTTCTCCAAGATCCAATCAAACATTGAGTTTGAGCAGAGCCCACCGAAAGGATATCCCTGAGGGCTCTTCACGCAAGCACCTGCTTCCCTGTTGACCGTTCTGTCCATTTGTTTCAACAGACTTGACCTATTTAGACAGGTTATTTGATTTAGGAACTTTAAACACAAACATTTCAAACTCCCGGTTGCTTCACTGCCACAGTTCAAGGTTCAAAAGTAGCGCTCAATACAGATGCCTGACAGTGTATCCATAAAAAGCCTCATTATCTGCATTGGCTGATAACAGTTCTACAGCCGAGTGACTGAGATTCTAAAGAATTTTGCGTAAATACTAGCGCTATCAACATTAACGCATGCGATTAATAAAATAATTAACCGGTTAATTTGGTATGGTTTGACCCCAACGCAGCGAAGGAAGGTTATCTGTGTGAAAAGGATACAGCAAACCAGTGTAGCCAGGGTCACGGTTTTCCCACATAGTTTGGATAGTTTAGCTATTTTGAAAATGCTGTCACAGGAAAAATGACTTTGCTGTGCAGGGGTTGCACTTTTTGGGTTACTTTTATAATGTACCGCAGCCACTCAAAGTGTATACGGAAAAATAAAATTAAAATAGACGCTTTGACTAATGTGCGTTATACTCAATGTATACTTGGCAACTAGAGTCATAAAATCACAAACGAGTTTCAGCCAGAGCATGCACGTCAAGGCTTTTACTCAGCAGAAACAAATTAACATAATCGCTACTTTGAATTATAATGAACGCATGATTATGATTGGATATGGTTTGTATGTGATATTCATTATTTTCATAATGACCAAACGTCAGAATTTGGTCTTTTAACATCAGTAAATGACCAAATTCCACATCTGATCGGAATAGGAAATTACTACTAACAATTATTACTAATTTTAAGTAAAAGTGTACTATTATGTCTTATATATGCTAATGTTAGCTATAATGCGGCTGCAGAACAGGTGCAGTTCATCTTCATAATCTATTACGTCATAAGGATAATATCTCATACCTGGTGGTGGTTTGAAAAGTAAAAAGTTTCCTTATACTAGTTTGTCATGCATTTCTTTATTTCGAAAAAAAAAAAAGTAAATCCTAGTATTTTTCATTTTCAATGTGTGATTAACGTGATTACATTTTTAATCGATCGTCAGCACTAGTAAATATTAACCTGTATCGCAGTTGAACTTGACGAATTAGAAACCGTACGCTCACTGTCGATTTAGGTTTCAGAGGAGTGTTCACGGACGTCCACTTTTGCAGCCCTTGGTTGTCTGAGAATGAAGCGTAGAAGAAACTCCTCTAAATGGCTCATTGTGTGTCCTGACTTCTCAGAAACAAGGCATACTTTGTGTGCGGTATCATGGCCAGCGCGTCCCTCCCCCTAGCCTCCTGTGTTTTGTTTGGCGTGTGGATGGGCACCGGAGTGCTGGTGAAAGTCAGACAGGTCTTATCACTATCTGCCAGTCTCTCCAAGGTCTGCGTCAGGATATGATGTGGTTAGGGCTGTTGATTGCGAGGCTCTCTAGGTGGTCTCCGTCTATGAGAGAAATAACTATGGGGCTGGTTTGCTTTGCCAAGAATGAGAGGATACACCTCGGCTCATTTTGTTACTTGTTTGGTAACTTAGCATTGTGAATTCTGATAACGTGGGGGAAATGGTAGCGATGCTAACTACACGATGATAGCTCAATTGTTTAGATAGCTTATTACTGGTAAAATAATTACCTGTCCCACGTTTCGCCTCAGTTTCGTAGAGAAATGTCCACTGAGCGGTGCTAAAACACAGGTTCAATACGTTGCTAGAAGCTAATGCTCTGACATGTTGGATAAAGGCCCTACACTAAATACAACCCTAAACCTACTGATACTGTGAAACAAATGCAAAACTGATAAGAAGACCTTGATGCAACCGTGCCATTTCAACTTCTTGTTGCACAGATTTGAACCGTTTTGTCGAACCGTAGATACACAGGAGCTCTCAAGTGTACTCCGTGAGCTACCGAACAAGCCTACTGTCGATGAAAAGTCATAGATATGAAGCTGGATATGTGTGATGCTAATGTTCAAAAGTATCAGTTTTCAAATTTCCCAGCATATTAATATTGTGAGCGAAAATGACTATTTATCAAAACGCTGTACATTTGTGCATAAAGGAATAAAAGGTGTCAGAGTTTTACTGCTTCTAGTGTCCATTTATTTTGGAAACTGCAGTCATATGGACTTATTGCTACATATTATGTGCCTCGTTAAAAATTGCCCCCAGGTGTGTTTACGTCATGACAGCAGCTTGACTGAATGCTTTTTTTTCCTTTTATGACACTGTAATGCAAATGCAGCTTTACAGCTAAGCAAGCCGAGTGAGGCAATAAGTAAATGTGCTCTCATAAATTGTTATTTCACAGCCTTATAAGCGCTGGGAAGTCTGATTTTACTGTTCTTTAAGGCAAACGAACTGGTTAAAAATGATCGACAGAAAACTGTACGGTTGCAACAATTTGTATTGTACAAAGTGTTATACAAATAAACTTGAATTGAATTATAAATGACAATGTTAATGCTATAATAATTGTATTAATAATCCTACTAGTAGACTATTTTAATTTGTGTAACTACAGCTACCGGTGTTGTGAAAACAAAAGGAAAGGAAACTCTTTCCTTCTTGTATATTTTTTCTTCTTAACTCTATTTGGTTCCCTAACAGAACTTTTAGTCATTAGTCATTACCTGTATGGAGATCTCATGCCCTGCCGTTCACGCCATCGGTCGCTAATCAGTCAATCACAAGGCAGTGTTTATCTTCCTGTGGCGGGGCAGGCAGCAGCTATGTGGCTCATTTCCTTTAATACCACAGAGGGTTGTAGTAAATTCCATTTTCAACATATCCTCTCTTTTCACACCAACTCAAAACAACATTTTTAATGAATGGTTCACGCGAAAGTGAAGACCTGTCATTGTTTACTGGTCATTCCAAACCCGTACGACTTTCTTTCGTAGGAACCGTTTAAACATTCGTTTGAAAGACGAACGCAAGCCATGTAAAATCTCATGGCTGTTGTATAAACCACAAACAGCACTGTGGTTACTGTCCCCTGCTTGCTATCTCATAAGCTCATCTGACTCCTCTGTGGTGTCCATCGAGAGCAGGGGTCAACGCCGGGGGAGGTCAGCGTTTCAACTCTGCACTTCCTCCCTACTGCCGCTATAATCACAAACGGAGACGATTAGCAGATGCCTCTCGGATGCCATTTAAAGGCCTGCCTTAAAAACACACTCCTATTTGCTGTGAGTGTCAACACATTGCAGGCCGTGTGCAAACACCAGCAAAACCTTAAAAACACATTAAAAGAACAAGCTCAGCTTAATCAGAAGGAGCAGTCTGTCATTTCATTTAAAGCCCAGATGGACAGGGAAATATCCCATGGGAAACTGTCTGAATTACATGCTCGCAAGTTGACCCCAGCATTCTCACATCTGAGGATGAGGAGTTGTACTTCCTGTCCTGGCTTTTTAAGTTGTTTCATAATTGCATGTTCATCGCGGTGGTACAATTAGTTTTTATGTAGGCTAATATTTGTACTGTTGATAAAAAAAGAGCTATGGAGCTTTCCAGTGAAATACTGCTCCTTTAATTTGTTTATGAGGCAAAAGCAGCCAGAGAATGGGAAAATCAGTAGATAAAGCACCATTTATGAACCTTACGTCAAGAATTAAAAAAAAACCTGAAAGAAATATGCAATTGCACAAACAAGCCCCTTTTTAAATCACTCCATGAAATAAATAATATTATTATATATATGTGTGTGTGTGTGTGTGTGTGTCTCACATGCAAAAATAAAATAAATACTTGCACCAAAATACAAAACACAAAGTGCTAAATTACTTCAAATGGCAAGCCATATTCAAATCTGGACAATAAAACAACCTCACTAAAGACAGTGTTATGAAAAGAATGGCCTCATAAAGTAATCCATAGATTGTGGCTTAATGAAACCACAGGACGTGCTTCATGTCACCACCAGCATAAGTCCTCTGGGATGTGTATGCACGTTCTATATTAGACTTCAGTTCTCTAGAGAGTCCTGATGCAATATTATCCGACCACGAAAAAAGATGACGAACTACGAAAAATGCCCATTCATATGCAAATCTGGACAATAAAACAACCTCACTTACACTAAAGACAGTGTTATGAAGTGTCCTAATAAATCCTCAGGGATGTGCTTTCTATATTACATTTCAGTTCTCTAGATGTAATATTATTGAACCACAAAAAGAGATGCAGGCTTTCTCCACCCACGTTTCCTCTTTTGGATTCCTCCTCATTTCCAATATCCGACAATGCTAGGCTGCTGTTGAGACTGCTATTGTTGGTCCAAAACAAAAACACAAAAAGCAAATCAGTGGAACGCTGTAAAAATGACTACAGCGCACTAATTTCTACACGCTTAAACTCAGTGAACTCATTCTTCACCTATAAGGAATGAATTAAAAGGTGAAGGAGGTAGGGGTTTAGTGCCTCAAAGGGGCAATAAAGTCTTAATGTCTTAAGCCAGTGTAGCGGGAACCACTGCACGCTCTGAAACAGAGGGTTCCACTGTCCCAGCCAGCGGGAGAAACCAGACGGCACTGGAACGGCCCTTAACACAACAAGCAGTACTTTTTACAAGTCTACTAGTAAAACGTCTGCCTAAGCACAGACATAATATGGTGCATAATAGATCTGAAATTCTGCTTAAACGGACAGCAGTCGCCCACTAAATCATCTGTCAGAAAAACCTCAAGCCGAAATGTTTCGTGTCTGTATCGTGCACCGACTTGAGCTCCGTGAGCTCCAGGATAAGGAATTTCCTTGGAAAGAAAGATCTTCTCCTATTTAGCCTGTAATTCATCAAATTACGCGCCGGTTGGCGTCCATTCGTTAAATAGACTGGAACTACTTTAATTACCACTAAAAATGACAAAATTGCCATGAAAAACAATGCGGTTTATTCTTGTAACTTGGTATTGCAGCGCTGCTAATATCATTACCCTGCACAATAAATTGGTTGTGCTATTTCTCATTTGTATTTTACTGTGGATAAAAGCATCTGCTAAACGAATAGAAATGACACATTGCATTGAATATTTCAATGGTCTGATAGATTTCACTTAAAAAAATTAAAAAATAATCTAAAATGCATAGAAAACAAAGAGCATGAACAGACTGACAGATAATAAAGACGGCTGGGATGTTACACATTATGTCGTAAAGCAACAGTAATTACGTTTTCTGTTTTAGGCTTACTTAACTAACCTAATAAAACTATATTCATACCCACACTGATAAAAAAAAAGATTCTGTGGCGAAGATATACTATAGAAAAATAAATGTAATATCTATATTTAAAAAAAAAAAAAAACTGTTCAGACAATAAATTCTATAAAATTTTGCAACTTGCCAAAACAAAAAAAAATACTCTACTACCTTGTTTACTTCAATTGTTCTAATAAGCTTTAAAGGGGTCACATGATGCAGTTTCAGGTTTTCCTTTCACTTTGGATTGTTACACGCTGTAACATAGATAAGTGCATAGATGAGATCCACAATCATTGTATTACACCAAATAAACCATATAAAAGTTCTTTTAGCAATATCGTATGACCCCTTTAATAGCATGACTTTTTCAGTGCTACACGGATAATGTTTACAAAAACATTTGAACTTTAGTATTGAACTTGAGCATACTATCACATGCCAAGTTAAACTTACGTATTCTCTTTGTTAATTTCACACAACTTAGTAAAGTAGATTTGACTTCATTTTGTTCTTAAATTTAAAACATTGCAAATGTTGTCTCATATCAGAAATTATAGATGTAGGTAATACATAAATCGTTTTTTAAGCGTTGTTTGAGATGCAGCTGTAGCAGAGCTGGCATTTCTTTCTGCCGTCTTGTTTTCCTTTCTGTGAACTTTGAATTGTGTCACAATAAACCAAATCTCTGCACTTTTTTTTTTATACATTTTTTACCCCTTTCATTTTTATTAATCTGTCAATGATTTAAATATGAAATATGTTGCACGTATACGCCTATATATTTCTTTTCATGTAAGCCTATAGTTTTATTCTGTTTTCTCCATTCACAGAAGCACTGCAGGTGCATGCGATCTGTTCAAACGAGCTTACATTATCCTCAGATAAACTCTAACGCAGATGCTTTTATATTGTAACATACTTCACTTATTATATACAGAATCACACTTACATAGGCCATACGCAACCAAATCTGCCCACAGCAAATTTCACATTAAGTGGAATGACAAAATAACATTATTAACCCATTGGCCTGATTTTGTTTGGAGCTGTACAATTTTAATTTGGTTTATATTTCTTGTCGTTTTTGTTTTCATTCCATTAACAAATGGTTTAATAGCTAGGGGTTTCAAAAATGCAGAAAAACTGCCGAACTAGACATATGAGCAGTCGCAAGAACCACTTGACTATGAACTCAAGAATGCAGGGGTGATTCTTATTTCAAAACATAAAAACATTCGGTGCAGGAACCGTGGCTCCAACTGTGAGAGAGGCACATTTATAAAGATTTAACATAACACCTGAATAACCAGCAGTTCATAAAGGAAGCATTCATACCATGTAGAGCTCTAGTGAGAAGGGAAATTGACCTTACCTCTGCAAACCTGACCCCTGGGTATGTGAGAAGGGCCCTGGAAACCTGCAGCTGGATGGCCTGAAGAGCTTTGCTGTATCCTCTCGCCTCATCACCAAGGTGGCATGTTTTCCCACGAACAGACTCCCAGACTCTGTCAGAGATGCAGCCGGTGGGTAGAGTCCTCACTATAGCCCTGGTGCCGGTGCACACTGTCTTTTTGATCTTCTGGTTGTTCTTGAGGTACCTCCTGACCAGGACAGTAGAGCGCTCTTTCTTGTTACGCACAAACTCGCTATCAGACACCGAGCCCTCGCTGTCACTACAGTCAGGTACAGACAACCTGAACGGCGTGGACCTCTTAAGGCATCTGCCCTGAGAGCACATGGGTTTGCTTTTCCTGTTGAGCCTTTCCAAACTAGAGAAGCCATTTTTATGGCACACGGCACATACAAAGTCCATCCTGTCACGCATTTTGTTATTCACAGCAGTGCCGCAGCCGTTGGTGCATTGAGGCCCTTGTGGTGAGGTTACTGGCACACTGTTTCGCCTCAAATCCAGCCCGCAGAGCGGCAGGCTCTCCGCGTTTTGGCCGATTACGAGTTCCTTCTGGCACAGTTCGCCATCCGAGCCGCTCAATGTTGGCCGTTCTCCAGCAAGGCAAGTAACATCAGAAGAAAACCCTTCTGCTTTCCTCTGCTGGGGCACCGTTCTAGGAGGAAAGCTATTCTCCGGGCAGCCTTCTTCGCTTTCCACTGGATCGCAAAACCCACACATCTGGCACATGTACAACCCTTCTTCCCCGTGCCTTGCAGCCCCACAGCTGCAGCTTTTGGACCTGTAGGTCTCGTCTAAGCAATCCAAACTTTTAGACCTAGTATCCAAAGACTTCCGTATTCTGCGTTCTGTGCCCGCCGAGTCCCCTTCTGAAGTCTCTAATGAAAACCGAGTGGATTCGCCTTCAGGCAAGTCGTAGTTCACGGATATGAGAGCATGTCTAGTATTTGACGAAGTCTCCTTACCAAGTCTCTTCACTCCCAGCACAGAGGATGCCCTGTCAGAGGCCATGGAGCTCATGAGGCCGATATGCACTTGTCTCTCCACACGAACCCTCATATCACTAGGCACCTGCTGACAGATCCTCTTTGCTCGACTTACAGCGAGGACAAGCTTCTGGTAAACTACTCCTAAAGATGATAGCTCTGGGATCAGAGAAAGTATCTCAGCACAGTCCGTCTGAAGCGGAAGCTTTAGGATGACTGCCGTAGAGAGTAACGGCTGCGTCTTCTCAGAACTTCTCCCGAACTTAACGACTTTTCCCAAGACCTCAGGGCCTCAGAACACTAGATGAGAGGGGAAGCAACAAAAAAAAATAAAAATAAATTTTCAATAAACAACTCTTGCCACACAATATGTTTAGTGAGCTGAAAATTCCCTGAAAGAATGAAGAAATATGACAATGCAAGAGCAAGAACATAAACCTACTGTAACTCAACACACTGGTTTTACTTGGCCTGGGCAAGGCTAGAAAATTTCTCAATCCTTATCAGAGCCAAGCTGTTTTGTGTCTCGCTAGGTGCTATCTGGGGAAGTTGTTAAAACTGCACTTCACCCACAACCAAAACGTTTTAAAACACTGAAGAAATATTTCAAGGACAGGATGTACATTTTGACAGCGCAAAATGAAAATTCACGTCCACTCAATATCTCCCTCTCAGGAAATCACACAGCTGCCCAAAATCTCACTACAGGCCTACAGTCCTATACAAACGCACGGGTCTCAGGAATGTAAAGCCTGGGGTCGGACGAACGAGATTAAAGGGGGGCATTCGCTGCATTGATTCTGGGTGAATTCAGCCAGTCAGGGTCTTCAAACATGGCTGAGTTCCCACACCCACACAGTCAACGATAAATCACTGCGCTAACACAGTGAGGAGTTGTTCTTTCATAACTCAACACTTGAGTGCTTGTAATCAGACATGGGGAAGAGTGTCAAAAACACTACTAATATTGTGTATGGACAATGTGTATCTCAGGCTGAAAGAAACAAATCAAATCGGACTTTCTACAAACACTTAATTTTTATACATTTTAAAAACAATATATCATCAAATCTTCAAATCAGAGCTTGCAAATCAGGGTTATCATGTTTAGACTTTTCAACACTGTTATTTCTGTCTTCATATTATTACAGAAATACTAGGATTAAAGTTTATAGTTCAGATATAAACAATGATGCCTATGCTAGCGATCAAAACAGAGCATTAATCTTTTGAAAGCACCCAGTCGTTATACAGTGCATGTACATAGCCGCTTTTCTAAAAACTTTTTTTTTTCCATGTCATTATTTTTAGAGCATAAGAAAACTATGGAAAGTAACATTTTAGAAAAATTATTTTAGGGCAGTATAAAATTTAAATAGCATGAATAGACATCACAAAGGCAAAAACAATGTGATTTTTTTTCACCAATCAAAAAAAAAAAAAAAAAGCCAAACTTTAAGGCTAATTCTCAACTATGTTATAAAATATTTAACAATAATATGACGTTATAATGTTTTGTTTTATGCAATGTGTGTACAAATCTCTAAACTTGTTTTCCCATTAAATACAATTCTATGCACTGTATTTACATGTAAAGTCATAATGGAAGTAGCTAATATTTTGTAACACATTTTGTGTTAAATTCAAAATCGTGGGAGAATCATGCAATTTTCATAGCATTAGCCTAAATAAATGATATGTCCTTTTTTTGTTTTCAATTCAGAAATATCATATGATTTGGAGTGAGGTAAACTAATGTATCAAAAGCCACTTAACAAGCGTTATCTTTATCTAAAGCACATACGCGTTCCTGCTGTGGAATGAGATCCCAGAACGGATAAACCAGACACACCCTTGTCTCTATGATGAAATCTCATACGCTCACATGACTTCATGAGGTAGCGATTCATTTTTTTTTTAATTATTCTGGATGGTTGTTAACCTGTTGATAAGCGGCTGAGGGTTGCACACCGGCCAAAAACTGGGTTTAAAATAAAGTAACGATGACAGTGATGCATCTCTTAGCAAACACAATTAATTATAGCTCTTCTAAAAACTGTTGAAACCTAGAAGTACTGCAAGGCTTTTTTTGTACGTTACAAGAGATTGTATCCAGTCTGTCACAGTCATTTCCTGTAATCCTTATTGATGTCAGGGTCATGTGCCGACGACCGACGTATCTGATTATGTCAGCCTGCCTGCAATGGGCGTTGCATGCATTTGTGCCCTAAAAACCTGAACTTGTCAAAGACACCTCTTACTTATCTAAACTATGAACTGTAGTAATAAAGAGGCTGCATTTCGTGCCTCCAGAAAGGAGGGTGGGGATGAGTGTCTGTTGAGGCATGAGGCCATTGTAACGCTTGGAAATTACGGGAATTCCCACCTCCCCAAATCCACCTCCGCACCCCCTCCTTCTCCCCTTCTTTTCTGAAGCCAGCACAAACTAATTATCTGCGCTAGCTTGATTCTGTCCCTGTGCAACAGGCGGCTACTGGAGCAAAGCGTCATCCAGACTTGGAACGGTTCGCCTCAATAAAACGAAGTTTGTGCGTGGGTAAACAATGCCATCGGCCACAACATTCACGCAGGGTCGATTCGAATGAAGGTAATCTAAGATAACAGCCCATTATAAATTGAAGTAGGTCGACTCTTGTTGATCTCTGACCAGCGCTGCTGCAGTTAAAGCTGGAATACGCTACACAACTAAAAAAAAAAAAAGTTGTCATTCGTTTGGCAACTTTAGGAATGGTTTCAGAGAAAAACATACACTATAGACGGATGATCACAATACTGGACTTCCAAGTCATTCTGAAAACTGAACACAAACAAACACACAGAGCGTGTGCCTCGCTACTAGGACATGCATTATAACGTACGTATGCATTAGCTCAAATTATCAAATATAGTTGATATAAATGACTTGAGTCACGTAGTGTATTCTAGACTTTATCTACAACCAAAAAAAAAAAATACATTTCATAAAATTAAATAATAGCTAAAATAAATATTGGATGGATAAATTGAACTTAAAAACTGTGAAATGAAATTAGAAGCGTCGCCTTGCAAACGGCTTAAGCACAAATGAACGCACCTAAATTATTACAAATAAAATAGTTGTAAATGCAAGTAAAAAAAAAAAATTACAAATATTAAAAAAATAACTTTACAATAAAATGTAAACAAAAAATAAGCTAATTAAAAGATATGAATAAACACTGTAAATAATACTAAAATAACAGTACGTTTCTCGAGGCGTCAATGAAAAGATGGCACACTAAAAATAATAATAAAATTAATAATAATTATATATGAGCCCTCCACAATCAGTGGCAAACAAGCTTACAATTAAAAAAAAATAATATATATATATATATATATATATATATATATATATATATATATATATATATATATATATATATATATATATATATATATATATATATATATATATATATATATATATATATATATCCAACGATCACTGCAGGTATGTCTAAACTAGCTGACACTAAATCAGTGTTTGATGCCATGAATCCAGTCTAATGTTGTTGATCATTTGTGGGTGTGTCAAGTTTTCAGACAGAAAATGTTTAGCTGCACAAAGCTCAGGTGTGTCAGCCCAGATTCAGTTTCACAACACACAAAAACAGTCTTTTCTGATTACTCACAGGATAGCATTTCATGCAACAAAAAAATTACAATTCTGAGTACGGTGTCATATACTGAGCGCAGTCATAACTGATCAAAGGTCTATGATTCCAGGCTTGTTTACAGCTGAGCAAAGGTTCCCATCTGATCCAAGAACAGTAACAGAGTACTACTCGCCTCAAAAGTCTCTCTCATAAAAAAAAAAAACGATGTGGCAGACGAGCTTTCCATCTATTCACATTTTCCAGGCTGGTAAATGAAAATGGATTGTACGAGTTCGAGCCTAAAAGAGCCCAAACCCCAGGATCACTCGCGAGATCAGATTACAGAGCTGGTCAGCTCAGTCCCAGCGCTTTACTAGAGCAACAGAAGATTTCCATTAGAAGCTGATTTCACCAAACTAGACTTGGGGGAGCCTGTAGAGGCAGAAAAAGGGGGGACTTGTAAAAAAAAAATATGTCTCACCGTGCTTTTGGGAGAACGTGCCTTTTGTAAAACATGCATGCAATAAAAAAAAAAGACCATCATAGTGATGATTTAAAAACATGCACACGCAAACATTTAACACCTGCATAAAAGTTACACAACCATCAAAACAATACATGGGCATCACTGTGGGATCATAACGATACGGTACCCACTGCATAAAGTAAATATTACACCACAGTATACATATACACGATACAAAACAGCTGAAGTGAATGAAAACGCAAGTGGCAAGCTTTACTTTCATTCATTTTTGACTATAGTGATCCGACAGCGCAATTCATCAGCTAACACGCCGTTTCGGCTCACGAGCGCAGCATATTCAGATAAACGCGCGATTCAACGCCACAAACGTAACATAAACACGTGTCGGGGACGGGAGAAACGACTCACCGTTGCAGCGAAAGACGCCAGAGAACACGCCGAACAGAGCGAAACTTCATCGCGGTTTCAGAAACCGACCGCTAGGTTTAGCAGGCTCCCGCAGCAACCCTAGTGAAGACGAAGTTGATTTAAGTCGGCGGAGGCGGGAAACTCGGTCGGTCATTCAGTCGGCGGCGGCGGAGGAGCCAGCGCAACTAACTGCAGAGGTGTCACTGCACAGGAATGTCTGAGGACTTTAACTCACTGTAGCGCACTTCATTACTGTCACAGACACATGCTTGCAGGTCTGCTTAAATACCAAATAGTTCACTTTCGGCGGGAGAGTGGTGCCGTGGCAATACTAGGGTTTTTTTAAATACCTTGGAGTACCGAGTATATAATAAAAGGTGCCTGATACGGCAGTCGCGCTTCTTGTTTTAAATAAAATAGAAATGTAACAAACCGCAGCAGTTCCCTTCTCGAATGCCATTGGCTGAGCCGTTTTCTTTCAAGCTCTGATTGGTTGGAACTAACTCTCGTTGATCCTTGCAGGTTAAGCCGGTAGGTGGCGACAAGCGAGCTTTTTTTTTATTAATAAGTCACTGTAACAATCATTTATTTATTTATTTATTTATACAAATTAATACAAATACAACAGAATACGAAAGAACAGAATAAAAAAAACAATTAATTAATCATAAAAGGGTTTTTCTTGTAAATCACATTCTATAATAATACAAAACACTGATCGCGTTTTTAAATGAATTTAAATGAATTTTTGTATGCAAACTCATTATGAAGCGCATAAAAGGCTGGTTTTATTTTTAAGCGCTTAGATTTGCGTATATACAATTTTCCCATCATAAGGATGCTATTGACCAGAAAATCATCTTTGCTTTAGTTCAGTACAAATCCACAGATAATGTCCTTTAGGGACAAGGCTCACATAGTATACATTTATTAGAGTCAAATCTGAATATACGTCTTATGAACTCGCTGGATGGATATGTGCCAATTTAAGGGAGGAAATTTTAAGTAGTCGGTTTTAAGAATGTGAATGGTGTCTTATTGGAAATTGGAGCAGAAATAGACTAAATGTATATTGCAGTCATGTGTATCAGATATCACATGAATTACGAATATTTACTGAGTACGTAATTTCATGGTCAAGTGCGATTAGCTAAGCAGTCTTTCAAGAGTTTGTTGGTGACCCTTTCAGCAGGTTCCAACATTAAGCCAAGAGACTGTAGCCACTGAATCATTCATCCAATCAGTTCATTCAAAACTGATTCATTCAGTCACGCTATACTGTTTGGAGGTGGGCGACTTATTTGGAAATAATTTAGTACTTCAGTAGTACTTCATTTCATCCTCAAATTAGATTGGCCAAGGTGTTTTTCAAGAGTAATATAGCTGACACTAAATCAGTGTTTGATGCCATAACTCTACAGTTTAATGTTACAAACAAATTACATAAAATACAACATTACACCAGTAGGTGGTGACAAGTGACTGTATTCAAGAATGAGTCATTGAATTATTCAACCAATTCATTTAAAGCGCCTCTATTATAGGTTCGTATTTTTGTTTTGGGAGTCCCCAACAACAGGTCCACGTGCATGCAATGCCAAATAATACGTATTCATTTTTAGGATTGGTCTCATTTCTATTTTATCACGCCTGTAATGTCTCATAAAGCAACTCTTGTGAGCAGTGCTGCTTTGTGCTGCTGTTTTTACTGCTATTTTTACCTAATGGCAAAGAATGGATTCATTCAGACCAAAGCTAAAAGAGCAACAAGTGGGCGGGCAGTAAACTAATGTTTCACGTCGACGTCAACATGAACATGAACATTGGGAATCATTATAAAATAACTCATTTCAATTACATTCGACTTTTCAGAGACAATAGCTTTCAGAAAACTTGCTTTCATTCGCTTAGAGCTGTGTTATAGATAATTTGCAAAAATCCATAATCACAATGTAAAATAAAGCCCCTATTCTGTACGTGTGTGGACTCTATTGCGCGTATTAAAATAATTATTTTAATTTTCAACAGATAAAACTTCTGACAATACTCAATAAGCCGTACGCGACGCAATAATGTCAACACAACATTTTTGGCATTGAAATAGGAATATTTCTATTATTTCTGTTTATTTTTGTTAGTGAAAGCACCATGGTAGGTCTTTAAAGCTCTAAATTATAATTAGTGAAGCTGCCTCGCGCCCGTGGGAAGGCTACATGGAGATTACCTGGTTTTGGCTACATCTGAAGGTTACTTCCTTTGGACGAATTGATAACATTGTTTGATTTCCTGTTGTCCCAAACCAGATTAATTATATCATCGCTTTATTGGACGAATAAGACCGCAGAGTGAAAAACAGATGTTTTCATGCAGTAAACACGTGTTTATGATTTAGCATTGTGCTGGTTTATTCTTTTTTTCCGATGCTTTGTTTACGCACTCGGTGGTAATCCACACCTAATACAGACCAAACAGAGGGGTTCGTGTCCAACGCCTCCAACCGTACGCCACTCGGCCTTTTAAAAGAAATACCAAAGGGAATATAAAATGGGCTATTGGGCCAATTATCATATAGAAATACGCCAACGCATATTTACTTCTAGGTTTGTGTTCTCGGCAGAATAGCAGTGAATTTTCCGATTCTCGGTCCACGAGGAGGGAACTCTTATGCCATCCAAAAAGAATGCGCAGTTCTTCCACTCCCAGTCAAACTGTCACATGTAATCCTGCAGCATGAGGAGCCGTTGCTTTCCAGTTGCAATTCATTTACAAAACCACACAAGCAAGCCTTTGTGAGTTGCAGTTTCACTATGACAGTCTTTTATGATCGAGTTTTTGGCCTTCGCGCAACGATCGTTCGCGTTCGCATGAACTGAGCAGGCACAATTGCTTGTTTTTTAGCTCAGGTTTTTCGAATGTGTTTTGGGATGAGACTAAACAAGGCATCACGCGGCTGTGAAGATTTAAATGAGACCGGACCCAGGTTTGTACGAAAGTGTTTTCTATTGTGGTGGAAGTTCTTGATCTGTCTCCCTGTGGGCTTTTTGTTTTGTCTTTCCATCTGAACACCTGCAAGGGGGAGGTTTTCGTCAACTGAAGTCTCAACAATTAAAGATGGGGTTGATCTGAACCTGTCTTTGTCTCCTCGTGATCTGTGTTACACTTCCGCCCTCTACTGGATAGTAACGCCCACTGACGAGTGATAACCGGATGCTGACAAAACCGTTTTGAATATACCCTCTTAGAGTGACTAGGCGCTTTTATGTAATCAGATTGAAACAATAAGCATGTTCTAATTATTATATAACATCCTGAGTGTGTGTGTGTGTGTGTGTGTGTGTGTGTGTGTGTGTGTGTGTGTGTGCGTGTTTAAATTCACTAATAGTGAAAGCTTTACATCAGAGTTGGACAAAATTTAAATCAATGATAAATAAAATAATAAATAAGATAAAATATATTTTCTCAAATAATTACAGATTAAGCTGCTGACAAAAAATACTCACAAACTATTCACATCATTGCACATTATAACAAACGATATCCTTTTAACTTATTTGGCAAGAATGTAAACCTTAGATTTTAAAGGTTTCGTCTTTGCATTTTAATCCTGCTTCACTGAAATCTAATTACAGTTTTGAGTCCTGTTTGCTACATATTTAGGAAATTTCAAAGGCGTTCTCTAGTTTCAAAGTAAGCCATTGGTGAGGAAAATGCAATAAAAGTCAGAATAATATAATTTTAGGCTAATTAATCTATTGTGTAAAGTAATAAAAAGCAAACCATATCTTCTGTCAACATTTGTATATTTTAAAAAAAAGGAGTTGGGTACCACCGATATTTCTGAAAATGTTTGTTTGAGGAGATTAAAGGGTGCTCAAATTGCTAAAGCCTTAATTAGAAGGAGGTGTTCCATGTGTGTTTATTGAAACTGTGTTGATCTATCATTAAAGCCTGCTGCTGTTATCTGTTAATAATGTGTATTGGAACAGGCTGTTCATGTCTAGTGTTGCTTACCAAACAGTCTGGAGCCATTTGTTTGAGGATAGAAGGCAAAAACAGCTTGTTCTTTTTAGAAGGCCTTTCATGATGGATACAGAACCACTAAAATTAAATATAAAAGGAAATTAAGACCCCAAAATTAAATTAGCTCAACATTTAATCACCCTCAGGCCATCCGAGTAAAGTTGTTTCTTTCTTAACCAGAACAGATTTTAAAGACATTTATCATTAAATCACTTGCTCACCAATGAATGTGAATGGGTGCCGTCAGAGTGCAAACAGCTGATATTGCCAAAGCTTTAATGATAGATTTGTTTCTCACAAACAGGCAGCTTTTTGCTTCACAAGACATTGTATGAGAGTTGTGTGGATTATTTTGATCTTTTTATCAGCTATTTGGATGGCACCCATTCACGTGATCGGTGAGATGATGACGTAGGTGCTGTCCGCTGTGCATAGCATTTAACAGAGCGTACATAAATACATATACGCGAATCGCGAAGTGTGCGATTAAAATGATCCCGTCTAAGGTGTAAAATCACAAAATAATGAGAGAAAGAACAGAAAATCCACAAGAATGCAGCTATAATCCTTCTTAACCACTTGGCAGAGGTCAGAGTCACATGATTACCACATTGTAACCTACAAATTTAGAAGGTTTCCAGAAAAAAAAAAGACGTACTCAGCGAGGTAAGAATCTTTCATTTATTTCAACTACTAAAGCTCAAAAGTCATATAAATATGCAAGGTGAAATCTACAGCAGGCATTATTCAAATCGACAACCTTGTTCAATAAATAATATGGAGGGATATGCTCTTACATTAATGTATCATTAACATAAAATGTCATCAGATTTAAAAAAAAAAAAAAAAAAAAAAAATGAAGGCAGCATGTCCAGAAATTGCTGGTGATGTATCAGTAAACCATTAATAGTGCTTTTAATGACGAAAAACTGACACAACAAGTCAGTGTAAAGTGCTTTTAGGTCAGTTTACACAAACAGGTTTAAATAAAATGTTCAAATTAAATAAATGTAAAGGGAAAACACACCCATGTCAGAGCGACTGAATTTCAGAATAGTCCATACTGACAGTCACAGCCGCTTGTAACAACTCACAATAAGTCATCTCTGTGCCAAGACACATGTCCGATAAATAAATAAGTGTGACTCATTCTATATCAGGCAAATATTTGTGAAACGAACATGTGCGTATGTCTAAAGTACATAAGGACAGAGTTCAAGTGGTTCATGAAGGTTCAGAACGTATTACTGATTGCATATTTAAGCACATATAATTCAGAATTTACCAGAACAGACCTTAATATGTAGTAGGCAAAAATATACAGACGCACTGTTGACCCTGTGTTTTCCTTTTAAAAAAAATAATACCAGATACAGTACACCGTCAACAACAAAGTGCAAAGGGTTTTAAAGGGATAGTTTGTACCAAAAAATAAAATTGTCGTCGTTTATCGCGTTTATCCTCGTGTCAGTCCAAATTTCCTTCCATGACGGAAAAATTGAGATGTTTGGCAGAATGTTCACTCTGCTCTTTTCCATACAATGAAAACGAGTGGGATGCAATGAGAAACGGCATTTGGCATCATTCACGTCAAGTGGACGATGACAAACAGACCTAAAGAAAAACCACTTCGGTTTCAGTGCTGTCCTCATTCAAATCAACCGCGTGACTTGAAATGGTATGTATTAAATGTGTACTTATTTTGTAGTGTTTATTTCCCTATTTTTTTAATTTCAGTCATTAAGCATAGGTTCCAATTTATTAGAAGTTATGGAATATGTACGGAATGTATGGAAAAGAATCAAAAAACCATCTCCAAAAACCATACTGCTATGCAAAGGCATGAGTGTGAGAGTAAAAGATTTGGTGATCTTTCGATTGTTATGCTGTCTACTGTACTCTCTATATGATAAAGCAGCACTGTCTCAAAAGTAGTATCTTGATAAAAAAAAATATCTGTCGTCTTCACACAAGAATATTGAATTTTAGGAAACTACAAAACCTCTAAAAAATACTGTCATATACTTGCATACAGTATGGTCCTGATCTCAGACTCTCGATGTATATTGTTAAAGTAATATAGCTTCTTTGGTATCTAATGTAGCAATTATTTGTAGCAAACATAAAAAACGCTTTTTTCATCTCACTATAATACGCAATCAGCTCTTATTTTTTGTGCTGTTATACCACTTCCTTACGGCCACCCCACTGGTGCTGCTAATCACGCACAGCGCTCCCCCCAGACTCCACCACGTGGGTTTTCGGTTGAGGAACAGGAACTGCAGAATGAACGCCAGGACCACGTCCATCGTCCTCATCAGTGCAACAGGCCCTGCTTTCTCGATCTGCAGGGCTTTGGTGAGGAACGTCTGGCCGGCGATGCCGAGCAGCCCGATGGCCATGAGCGTCCACCTGTCCCAGCCGCAGGACGGGACGGTCCATTCGTCCAAGATGAACAAAACAATAACGCACTCCAGGAGCCCCAGAACTGCATAGTACCACACGGAGAGGTAGTAATGAACGCTTTTCCCTATCTTTCTCAGAATGACCATAGTGCAGGCCGCTCCGATCGCCCCTGTGAAGGCGGCCGCCGTGCCTTTTATGTGACTGGTGTAGTCGCCTTCGATCCCAGACAGCTCGCCACCGAAGAGGAAGGGAGGTCTGGCTATCAGTATGACCCCGGTGAGCGTAAACGCGGTAAAAACCACGTCCCATATGGTGCACCTCTCCTTAAGGAAAATCCAAGCCAGTAAGGAGGTGAAGACCGGATTGCTGAACATTATAACTGTGGCATCGGCTAGGGGCATCTGTAGAACCGCGTAATATAACAAGATCATGGCGTTGGAGCCCAGGAACCCTCTGAGGAACAGGTAGATTCGCATACCTCTTGGTCCCAAAAAACCAGTACTGAAAAAAAATAAAATAGGTTATTCTCACACGGTGGAGTCAAATTAATATGGAATCCAATTACCAGATCAAGAGATACATATTCAATGTAATATTACGGATTCATACTTACTTAAAGACTGATCAGATTTATACTTGTTTATGCATACTGCTTGTATTTGAGAGTCTTGCATCATATCAGATTCATACGTTTATTATAGCGCCTTAGTTGTATCATATAATATTTTTGTTATATATCAGATTCATATCTGTATTAGATTCATACTTGCAATATAAATTCGTACTTGTGTTAGTGTATATTCTTACTTGAACATTTTCAGATTCATACTTGCATTATTTATTCTTACTTTTAATCTGTTAGATTTACATTTGTTTTATATTATCATATATATTCTTGTTATGTATCAGATTCATAATTGCATTACACATTCAAACTTGTAATATATCAGATTTATATTTGTATTATACACACGTCCTTGTATTACAAATTCATATATGCATTATACTTTTAATTTTTATACCATCACATATTCTTATAATGCATCAAATTCGTAATTGTATTATACATACATACGTGCACTACAGAATATCATTTAACCTGCTAATATCAGATTCATACTTGTTTTATGAATTCGTACTTGTAGTATATACACTTATAATAAATCATATTTATATTTTTTATACTATCATACTTGTATGATACATTCAAACCTGGATTATAGATTTTAATTATAATATATCTAATGTACACTTTTATGACAGATTTATACTTGTTTCATAACCGTTTTGTACTTGTTTCATAGATTCTTGTAATACATCAGAATTATATTTGTAACATATCATTAATCTATACTCGTATGATAGATTCATACTTGTAATATATCATGGCTGGCATGACAAACAGCATCTGGAAGAAGCACCGTATTGCACTGATTTCGATGGCGTGCATCCCCTCGATTTTCTTCACAAGAAGAGCTGCAGCAGAGAAGAAAACGGATGCTAACAAGGAGTACAGCAGGCCCAGCCCTGGACACGCCGGTTTCTTTTCTGTGGATGAACGTAACGAAACACTTTTACATCCCAGGACAGTGAGAAAAATGATCAGTTTTGAATGCATAAACAAGTATTTGCTGAGAAAAGCCACTAAATGCAAACAATTTAGGGAAATTATCTTTGTGACCAAGGTTGAACAAAACTCAGATTTAAAAAAAATGATTGTGAATTTAAATTTGGCCACCAACCACAAGAAAGGAAATTGACTAAACTGCAAAAATGGCCATTAAATTTCTGTATAACTTCAGGGTTTTACGGCAGAGTTTACAACAAACTGATTCACAAAAAAAAGGCATAATTGCTCCAATGGTGGAAAAATAATTTAGTAATTTACATCAAAATTTGTGATGTTTTTTTATATAAATGTATACCAATTGCCACGCCAAATGGACATTTACTACCCTTTTATTATAATAAAACCATATTTAATTTTCGTAAGGAATGTTTATTCACTGGAGCAACAAGTGAGAGCACTACAGTCTTTTTAGACAAACTGTTTGCACAAATGATGGAAATGAGACATGAGAAGTACACAGCATGATTTGGCTTTGTGGGGCGTGATCTGAATTTTGATCTTGGTGTGGAATGAGATGGAGGGAGCGAAACAGCGTGAATCTCAACACACTGTTTCAACCTTCACAATGAAGTGGTGTCGAATGTGACGGAAATGATTACGCAACCAAACGAATCTTTACTACCTGTTGGTGAGCTGGGCTCATGCTCAATCAGGTTCTGTGGTTGCCAACACTGGACAAAAGCCAAATTGTATCAAATTTCCCTTGAGGACCTGGCCTCACACATAGATCACGGGCCCTGGAACATAACACACACCCAACAATACGGGTTTGAGTTAAAACAAACAACTTCACCTGACAGTTCAGAGAGAACACTACAGAAAGAAAAGCATGCTGCTTCCTGGTGTGATTCACACATAGCGATTCCCACAAAGCCAGTACTGTTCGTAGTCATCAAAACTTCTGGTTAACCCCTCCCCGTGAA
Organism: Puntigrus tetrazona; assembly: GCF_018831695.1. Lineage (NCBI taxonomy): Eukaryota > Metazoa > Chordata > Actinopteri > Cypriniformes > Cyprinidae > Puntigrus > Puntigrus tetrazona. The sequence continues at coordinate 659,448 of NC_056710.1, read as the reverse complement.
TATATGTCATTTGCAATTTCCTTTTTGTAAGAGACAAGATGACAACCTAAAAATATTATGGTAACACCAAGTACAACTTCAATGTACAATACATCAGAGTATGGTAATAAATTTGGCTATCATCACTGTAGCATGCTAATATATATATTTTTTTAAATATACTTGGCTGCTCATACATCTCATCTAAAAAATAGCATGAAAAACAGCCAAGTCTGATACAGTGTAAGTGTTCCCCTTTCAAAGGTTACCATGGTAAGCACAGTTTCCTACAACAGAGTGTTACAGTTGGGTTCCGGAAATAAAAATCCCATTCATTTCTCCATTGGGAAACTTAAAAGACTTTTGGGATTTTAAAAGACTCTTTTTACTATTCCAAAACCTCCACAAACGTCTCACATTTCCGAAATGTGGACGCTACCTGTCGCACTTTATTGTATTACATTACAGCACAATTACGGCAAATTAGCCACCACCGTAATCGAAAATGCACAAACGAATCCCATGTTACACGAATTGAACGGCAGAACTAAAAACGGTAAAAACGTATTTTTCGGTTAACAGTTGGCTACAAGTAACCACAGTATATTTTAAAAGCAGAAACAATGGTAACTGTCTGTAAGGGGATCGATACAATGTAACTGTTCTGTCAGCTTTTATGAAAAGAAATTACCATGGTAACGGTCATTTTAGCTACAGTTACTAAAGCTAATATTCAGTTATTTAGTAAAATCGCTATGAACTGCTAAGCGATCGCATTCGAAACAATCGGAAATATGTTGTTTTGGCAAAATCTGATTTCATTTTGACGGCATGTGGCTAATACACGGTTACTACAAAGTTACCGTAGTATCAATGGTGCGGTGTTACTGCTTTGAATGCGTGTAAGAGGTTTGATACAAATCTGCAAAGTCATGCCGAATCATTAATGGTAGGTTTCAAATACCTAGTAGTTGTGTCAATAATTATAGCAAATGTTGTACTTTAAAGTGGACAGCATGTTAACTGTATCTAAGGGGCTTGATACCCATGTTCTTATTAGCTTTTATATAAACGTTACCATGGTAACTCTGCCATTTATTCCACATTTACTACAGGTAATGATAGATTTACAGTAGTATCGATGGACTTATAAAGAAGAAACGACGGTAACCACGGTATGTAATGGGTTTGATGATACATAACTGTTCTCATTATTTACAGAATAAACTCTCCAAAGTGACCCTGTCAACTAATTTCTTTTTACAAAAAAGCCACAAAAAAAACATGGTAACAACAAACGAATCATGGTTTTGCTACATTAACTGTGGTATTTGTAGGGAAGCTGACAAAGTTAGTATTCAATACGCAAAAAATATATATCTATAATAAAACCATGGTTAAACTGCGTGATTTTTCATTATTGTCGTGGAAAATTAATATGGGGTTTCCTTGTTTAACAGTTGTATTTATTTAATTTCTTATGAAGTCATCTTATATTAATTACAGCAGTAGATTACAGTAACATTTAAAACGCTTTAAGCACGGTTACTATGGTGAACGTAACTGCTCGGGCCGTAAAGTGTCACAGGGGTCACGCAGGTGTAGAAATAGAAAGGACGGAAACGGACACGATGTTCAGGATCCATAAAGGTTTTTAAAAAAAGCGATATCTACCGATCGTGTACGAGTTAAACTCGCTTTACCTTTCCGAACTGTGTTTGCCCCCTTGTCCTCCTCCTCGCCATCATCATCATCATCATCATCCTCATCCTCCTTCTCGTCGCGGTCGGGGTCGTTTCTCTTACAGCAAACCGGCAAACAAACCCGGTAAAACGCCGGGCCGTTATCCCGCCGGCAGTCTTCCGCGTCAGCATCCGTACCCGCCGGCACTTCTGACCGAGTTCGCAACTCGATTTCCTCCCCAACGTCCCCAACTTTACGACAAAGCACCCTGATGTCGTCCGCTCTACAAGGGACAACAGATAAATCTGTGTCATTATTACTCACAGAGCCGTTGCGCTGCCTGATATCACCCATGACAGAGGACAACAGCTGCTCGGCATACCTTGACCGCGCGTCTTGACACACGGTTGCCTTCGGGTAGAAATGGTACCGAGCAACAAGTTAAATAATTAACCTTGTACAAAGAAACAGGCGCCTGCGGTTCTCTGCCGCTAGAGGAAGACAAAAACGCGTTCGGAGAGCGGCTGGACGACAATGACGTTTCGCAGCGTTTGAATTCGTTGAATAAAGAATCGCTCACGTGTCTTTGTGTGTCGATGTCACGGGGTATTTATTCTCTTGGGTCTTGGCGTTTAGTTCGCGTTTCGCCAAACGAAACGCTCGGAACTGAACGTTTCGAATTGAACGTTTCCATGCACGGGATTCACACTTTTGGGTATCACGACAAAGCAGACTCGTATTTTTTTTAATTTTTTTTAAGTTTTATTAGTTCTAGCAAAAACAAGTACAAGTAGACAACTAACCTTCCTTCCCGCGTTTACTTTACCTCAGGAGCTAAGTCTATTGCATTCTGATTATTAAAAGAAACTGAGTCAAAAACAAGCTTCAAATCTATCACACCCAATGTAGTTAAACGGGTCGATTTTGTTTAAAAAAGTTAAAAATGGCTTTATACATCAGCGTAAAAATGTAAACAGTTTATTTGGCAGATTGTTATTATGTCAACAGTTAACTGATTTGACCTTTGTTGTTTCCTTATTATACCTCTTTAGTGACTACAGGGCAAGCGTGAGAATATGCTAACAACAGCTTTTGTTGAAAGGGACAAAAAAAACAGGGAAAAATGAAAAGTGCAGAACAGATGGTGACAACAGAGAAAAAGACACAAAGGGCGTTTCTAGAGAGGCATTCATCTGGAATTATTATTATTAGCGCTAGGCTAGATCATGCATGTAGTTTCACAATAGGCTCGTCTGTGTGAGGGTCTGGTTCTCTGCGCTTTCGATCGACGTCCTAACTGCTTAGGTCGATCATCAAGTGCTCGTAGATCTGCGTCTTCCCTTTAAAGCTGGACGCCAGCAGGAACTCTCTGTTGTCAATGGACACCAGCGAGAATGCTCTGGGCGCCTGGACGTTGAGCTCCTGGAAGTGCACAAACTGGCTCTTCTTGGTGTCCCACTGATAGACCTGGGTTAGCGAGTAGTCGCTGCCTAGGATGGCGTACTGCCAGTTGCCGATGGAGACGGGTTGGAAGACCATGGATCCCCGCGAGGGCATTGTCTGTATCTCTGTGAACATGGAGCCGTCCCACTTCATCACCTTGGAGTCTCCGATGAAGCGCGTCAGACAGACAAACAGCTCCCCCTTCACCTTGAAGTGCTTGACGGCGTAGACGTCCTCCATCTCCGGAATGTCCGTCCGTCTGTCAAACTGCTTTTGGCTTCTGCTCCACTGGTAGATAACGGGCCGCTGCGAGCTGCTAGACAAAATAAGGTGGGGCTTGCCCGCGATATCCAGATACTCCACGTCCGTGTCGCGGTACCAGGCATGGAGAGACTGGTGAGAGTAGAAGCCGTTGCCGTTCCACTTGTACACTGTGGTGGAGCCGGCCTTGGAGCTGTCCGCTATCACGAAGAAGAACTCGTCGTCTACCCGGGACGTCTCGATGTCGTTGGGCTTTCGGATTTTCAGGATGTCTATGTCCTGGATTTTGATGAATTTATTGGCCGAGCTGTCCATTTTGTAGATGTGAGAGCCACCGAAAAGTTGGGCCACCACGATGAAGAGGTGGTTTTCGATGACCATTGGCTTGCATACTACCGTAGACGTGCCTGTAACGACAACCACAGAAGTGTACTAATCAAAAATCAGTCCAGTCTCTGTATTAAAGGAATAAACCACTTCTTCTTCATTTTTCAGCTCCCCTAAAGGTTAACCATTCGGTTTTTACTTTTTTAAATCCATTCAGCTGATCTCCGGGTCTGGCGGTAGAACTTTTAGCTGCAGCTTAGCATAGACTATTGAATCTGATTACAATCGCGTCTAAAAATGCCCAAAGAGTTTTGATAGTTTTCCTATTTGACTTATATAGTTACGCCTGAAAACAGTCTGCAGCAATTTCAGGAGCTGCGTAATATCACAGAGCCATGGTACGACACCAAAGTTCCTTGATTATTACGCTGAAATAATAAGAATATAGTTCCTAGTTATATCAGCCTAGAAAATCGCAACTTTTCGTTTTTCCATTGGTCTTAGTACACGATGTAACTACAGAAGAGTTTTAAATAGGAAAAATATATAAACTCTTTGGAGATTTTTGAGCGAGATGCTAACGGTCTAATCAGATTCAATGATCTATGCTAAGCTACAGCTAAAAGTGCTACTGCCAGACCCAGAGATCGGCTGAATGGATTCAAAAATGGTAAAACTCAACTGTATAACTCTACAGGACAAAATCGGCCTATTTTTAAAAAGTGGTGTGTTCCTTTAAACGGAGCAATTCGGAGCTGTGATATGTGACGCTCACTTTCTATGGTGTCGTAAGCTCTGAACTCCATGTTGACGTGGTCCCATTCCATAAAGCTGCATTTTCCAGAGAAAGGCTGGGCATATACAACATACTGATCGTTCCCGAATGAAAAGGCCTCCACGGATATTGACTCAAACACAAGCGTTTTCTTTAAAGCAAACTCTGCAACAAACAAGCAAAGATTTGTTTTTCTGTTAGGTTTGGTGGCCATTGGTTGTTTTTATGACCAAGCCTTTCTTACAGATTTCCATATTTTATATAAATATATTGCAGCGCTATCCATATTAGTCAGTGCACTCGTATTTATGTTATATAGCAAATCTCAACAGTTTGAATGTTTAATATTGTCACCATATTATGCAAACCATTCTGTCACCCATTTTAAACAGCTAAATATGGACAATTAGGATGTAAATATTAATATCATTATTTTTTTGTGTATTGTGAAAGGCTATACAGTTGACTTTACTCAATAGCTATCGTTGGAATATTAAATATATTATCCCAGCCAATTTATAATTTTTATTAACCATTTTGTCATTATTGTCCTATATAAAATGCATAAGTATTTTTAGTTTTTTTTATTTATGCTATAAATTTTTGCAATTTAAATTTGATTTATTAAATTTTTTTTTAATAATAAATTGCATTACATATCATGCTATCTGTCTTTTTTCAGTATCATATACTTTTGTTTAATATTTTGAACTTTATTGTATTGTTATATTAATTTTTTTCGCTGTTATTTAAAGTTTAAGAAAAAGTTTAACAAAGTGTTAATATATATCTCTATATTTCAGGTATTAGAATTAAACTATGTTGTTATACTAAAATATAGTTTTAGGCATTAGATATAGTGCATTATATAGTTATTTCAAACAAGAATTTTTTTTTTTTTATTATTTTAGATTAGTTAAAGTTGGTTTAGTTCTTCCAAATCTTCATTATTACCCGAAGGGCCTTTAAAAACATTATTTAAAATGTTATTTTGATATCTACACACTTTTGCGCTTCCAAAACTTTTTACACATTGGAAATAGACACAACTAATTTTTAAGGTAAATATAATATTTTGGTTGTGAATTGCCTGAATTTGCAAAAGCTGATGTTTCAGCAGACGTTTCGTTTCAAAGCCAGAATCTGTTTTACTCAGAAGGGTCCAGTGCACAATTACCTGCTGTAATGCAGTCAAAGGACTGAGGCACCAGGTCATTTATCTTCTTCCCTTGATAGGATGGAGGCCCACTGCAGTACAACTGATCCACCGTGGCATTAGTGCTGTACATCCATTCCACTAGCCACTTCAACTTACAGTCACAACTGAACATGTTTCCTCTGAGATCCCTGCTCAGTGGATTTACAGATTATATTTATGTCACTTTTTCTTGTATATTACACAACAAGAAAGTCGGGCATGTGCTGTAAAATACATACACTTTAGTTAAGGCATCCATTCCTTTGAAAATATCTTTGGGCAGCGTCTCGAGATTATTGTAGGCAAGACTCCTAACGAACAAAAATCTTTAGGTAACACTTAACAATACGATTTTCTGTTGTTAGCCACATCAGTTAGCATGAACTGAGAAATATACATCTGTCGACATCAATTGTGAACTAATTTTAATCAACATGAATACAAAATTACGTAATTAATGTATTTATATTTTGTAGTTAATATACTCACAGGTGAATGAGAGATTTTAAACCTCTAAAGGCGTGGGTTGAGATCGACTCGATTTTGTTGTTTTCGATAAATCTGAAACGAAGCGTTGCATTTATATCGAAACTGCGCGGTCATCTGAAAGAGAGCGTTTTGAAACGTCATACTCACAGATATTCCAGATGTGGCAGGCCTTGAAAGGCATCTTCGTCGATGGAGTCAAAAGAATTGGATGTAAACAATCTAAGAAATCGTGGGGGAAAAAAAGAAAGCTTTGTTCAAACTTCGCTTTCCAAGTTAGTTGCTCTAGAATTGTTCACCCAAAAATGAAAACCTGATCATCAATATTCCAAACAGCCGATAAAACATCCCAATAACTGACAAACAATCACTAGTCCATCAACGGTGCGTTTGTAAGATACAAATCAAGATATTGCACAAGTCCTATGTGCGTTATAGTGCTTCCTCCCGTTCAAAACGTCATCTTGTCTGAATTAGGAGAGAAATATAAGCAAAATAAAAGAACTGTTTACACATGAATCTAAACGAATATCTGGCTGGATTGTGATGTGAAAAGACAATAGGGAGATGGACTTTTACTTGTGGACAATAGTGATGTTTTATCAGCTGTTTGGATTTCGTTCTGAAGGAAGAGATTTATTGGTGAGCAAGTAATGCCATGCAAAAAATTTCTCAACGAGAAAGCTAATTCTTGAATGGTCTGTAAATGTTTAGTACATTTTCGTTTTTGGGGGTTAACACGAAATATTTGTGACCACGGATGTGTTTCACTTCAGAAGTTCAGACACGGTTTCACCTCGATGGAGACTAAATAACATCAGCATTCTTTCTGTTTTGAATTAAATTGCTGAAAGACCCCTGTCACAAAGATGCGTGCAGATGACAAGTTATTGCCCAATCAGACCAAAAAACCGGGCAGAAAAGATAAAAGACTGGTCATATTTAGCATAACACTGCCAGTCACATTTGCATTTGCCATTGTGCGAGTTTTGCATTTGCATAGAAACCCATCACTCGCTGCCTCCGAGCCTCTCCGATGCGCGTTTGAGCGGGTCTATGTGACATTATAAAACCCGCAGAGATTTCCTTATTTGTTTATCACGAGGACAGGGCCATGTCCCTCACGGAGCGGCTCGCGTTGCATAATATTCACACCAATTTAAGGGCTTTGAGAAATTAGACACGCTGAAGAATGTCCCCAAACTGGCCGTTTTAAAGGGGGGCGGGCTGTAATTGCTCAGAACAAACGTTGGACCACTTAACATGGTGATCACCCCATCCCAATAAAGAAAAAGAGAGAAAACACACACACGCACGCACACACACACGCACACACTATCAGAAACTCACAGAAGCTGGAGGGATGGCGTGTGGAGAAAGCTTCCCCCTGCGATCTCAGTGAACCCGGACTTCACGAACGATCTGTTGGGAAAGCAACCAGCGCAGTTTAGACGCAAACGGCGCACGCGGAACACGCGCACACTGCGCGCGCGCTCGAGCGTAAACGGTAAACCGTGCCGCGACGTGAACTGTAAACAGGACACTTACAGTGAGACGACGTCGGGAGGGAAGCTGTGCGGCACGGTCCTCACGTTCTCGCACAAGGCGTTATCTTTGGTGCATGTGCATCCAGAGGGGCACCTGGGCTGCTTGCCTCTCCTGCTCTCCACGAACAGCAGCAGCGCGGCGACCCAGAGCACAAACGCGTATCCTCGTATGCTCCCGTTCGCATATCCCATCCTGTCCCGGAGCGTTCCTGAGTGCCGCGGGCTGCTGTGGCGTTTTCGCTGGTGATAAGTGCTGGTCTGCTGGTCGCCTCCCTTCAGTTGCGTCCGCGTGATGAATGTCTATGTCTCAGTGTGTCAGGCGCTCATCCAAACGATTCGTTCTGCTATAATGGAAATATCCAGCGGGCTTAGATTTCCTTAGTTGCATGCAGATTTTGATCATAAACCGATTTGTGTTGGTACGGGGGCGAGGGGAGGGGGGGCTGAACTGGGGAAATGAAAGTAAAAAAAAATAAAATAAAATATTGTGGGAGCAAAATATTTTCCTTGGCGACGCGGGGCAAAAGCGTCAAACAATTCCTTCAGATCCTGGGAGAATCCCTTTTTTGCATCACGATGTACCAGCTGTTGTCCAATGGTGTTATTACTTTGAATGCGCATGAACCAAATCCGTGAATAAGTGATAGTGGGAATATTCATGAGGCTTTGAAGAGGTGCACCTGCGCCCCTCAAGCGATCGGAAGGAGATGCTAGAAGAAACGCTACGCTTTTATAGTGTATAAAATGTATTTTAAGGGTTCCATGATTCACTTGCGTTATTTTTATGCTGGATACGTGTTCGTTGTGAATCTATATTGTGCGCGTTAAAAGCATCCGTGCACGTGTAACGTGTAGCTTAATATAAAAATAACACTTACGTCTCAAATGCATTAGTTAATAAAAAAATAAAGCATTTATTAAACCTAAATAGTGTTGGTATTACTTGAAATCTGCACAAACGTGAATAATACTGTTTTATTAACTAACGTAAAAAACACCGTATTGTTAGTTAATGCATTGACCGTTGTATGAATTAACAGAAAGCAATAACACAACGACCATTATTATTGTTATTAATATTTACAATCTTATTGCGTAATGATTTCATGTCTTTGTTGGAAGCCCATAGGGGCGTTTCTTTGTATGTATTCTTCACATAGAGAACAGTAAAGTGCCTGTCCTGGTCGCCGCAACTCTTTCAGCGCTTTCAATTTTTAGCATATTTCCGAATAAAAGACCAGTTGTTCCACTTTTGAGAAAATGGCACTTCGCCCCCTTACCCCCATAATTTCCTGTCACCGAGTCTTTATCAATTTCCGATGAAAACAAGTGGGAATTATGATGCGAACAATAAAGTCTGTCTGCAACAAAGGACGCTGGCAACTAAACTCACACCCAAGCCCTGGCTGTTTGCCACTTTTATGTTTCATCCGTACCGCATTCGTAATTACGAAGAGCTTTTTATTTATTCGGAAATTATGTAAATAACATTTCTTTCGAATGCGCTGTGATGCGACGTTCACGCGAACCGAGACAGCGGAATTTAGTAGTTCGCGTTAAATGCAGCACAATGAAAGCAGACATTACGCAAGCGGGAGGACGGAGCGGGGCTACCTTTGTTTTTGACACGTGGTGTACACGTCATCACTCCGCGCCCGCCTGCGACTCCGCGGCATGTAAACACAGATGAGCGGCATGGATAAAACTGCTCTAGACCTCGTTAAGGTAGTTATGAATCGTAAGCGGTGACCACGAATGTGCAGTTTTGCATCCATTGTAATATTGCATCCATTGCTCATTACGCGTAATTTGAAAGCGAAGCGTAAATCTGTCGCACATTACACGTAGATCATACAAGGCGCATTATTTTTCACTATCGTATTTTAAAATTATATTTAAACGTTCTTTATTAAAATTTTATTTCTTCAAGCGAGAAATTAACCCAGTGAAATCGGACGTTAAATAATAGTTTTTGAGAGTTAATTGAACAAAATATAAATATAAGCGTTTAATGACATTTTTATGGCTAATAAACATGATGTAATGAGTATATGGTCTTCCAACGGAGCAAAAATATTCTATTTGGTGCAGTTGCAAATATTAATATGGCCAAAACATATCAGTTTCCCAATATTATGTCTTTATTGTGGCGGCAAAACACATTTAGCAATGCGATGTAAAGATAATTGAGAGATGAAAAAATAAACGTTTCTCCAAAGCCTAACTGATCATGTTTTATACTCACATTTACAACGTGCACCCACACATATTTAAACGCAATAGTGTCAAAGAAATCTTTTAATTTTGGTGTAATTGTTAGCTATTTAAATTATTAATTTATATGAGCCCGTACATTATATGCGTCCACATTTAGAACAAGGCTTTCTCAAATGCCTGATGGATTATATTTTTGATACAAATTAAATTGATAAATATAACACTGCAGACTTTACAGGGTTAGTGGGTTGTATAATGTACTTATCTAATTTTTGTGTGAGGTTCACCAAGAATCTTTTCACGAATTAGATGGAGCGCGTTTATTTCGTGGTTCTGGTCGTTGCTGTATTGACCTTCACGTGATGTGACCTCCAGCCTTTAACGCTGGGTGTTGTGTTTCCTGTGCTGTGCTGAAGTGGCATCGTGGCAGCTGACTCAGTATATCACCCATAAAAACGACAAAGTATTTTCCCTCATTGCTGTGGTCAGCTGCTCACCGTCTCCTCCCTTTTTTTTGGTCCTGCGCTCGTTTATTAAGTCAAACAGTATTGTCTTTCGATACCAGAATATGCAGTAACTTGTTAAACGGTGCATTGTGTGTTATCAGTGCCTCGTTGCTGAATAACGATAATGCTGTGCTGTGTTTTAGGTCCATGGAGGTGGAGGTTACGACTCAGATTTCAGTGATGATGATGACGGTGGTGGAGGGCAGTCCAAATATGGCGATAATAGGTTTGTTTTATATCACTGAGAAAAAAAAAAAAAACATGGTGTCATATTTTTGGGTATTAAAGCACTGTAATGCAGAACGTGTGCGTTTGGTTTCAGGGCAGGTACAGACGAGCTGTTACAGAAGCCGTTCCAGAAAGGAAAACACACCAAGGTGGCCCATAAAAATGTTGCTGCCCATGAATGGGACAGGTAGAGGTCACCTCCATACAGTCAAAGGCCATGCTGCCTTGTTTGAGTGTCTGCTGAGATCAGTGTTGTTGTTTTTCCTGACAGAGAGGAAGCCAGAAACCGACGGCAACATCTGATATCGATGAACGCTGTATCCTGTCATTGAGTATTTTTCAGAAACTATTGTGACTGGCCATTTTTAGCTTTTAAATTTCGTCACAGTTCATTTTTCACTGCTCTATAGAGCGAATGAGATGGCAAAGTAGAGCACCAAATAACACTCACTCAAATTAAGATTACAATTTGTGCTGTCTAACCATTAATTGCATCCAAAGAAGAAGAAAAAAAAGTAAAAAATTTTTTGCATAATATATGCATGTCTTCTGTGTATATATATATATATATATATATATATATATATATATATATAGATAGATATAGATATATATAAATATATATATAGATATAGATATATATATATATATATATATATATATCTATATATATCTATATATATATATGTATATATATAAATATAAAAATACACACATTTAGAGTATATTTTGGATGTATTTACATGTCTTTATTTTTATTCATTTAATTTAATTATAAAAATATATTTCATATTTTAAAATATTTTCTGAAATATACACATGAATGCGCGCGTATTTATATATGCATAAATATACACTGTACACTCACATATATTGTGTAAACAAATACTTTTATTTTTGACAACACTGATTTAATTTTAACACAGTAAGTGCATTTTTAGGGACATTTTGACCACTGTAAATGAATCCTGATCAGGGCATTTCTTTTGAGTGCCTAAAAGACCTTAACGGCATTTTGTAAGTTTGAACGCCACAAGAAATTTGTCAGCGACTACATTCTGTTCTACGGAGGAAAGATCGAGGAGTTCAGACGATCCACGTAAGCAGTTTATTTATTTAGATTTGATGTGTACAGTTCGCTGGTGCAGAAATGACACACTTTGATAGATGCTGATTGGACCTTCGGGTTTCCATCCACAGGTCTAAAGACAAGACAGACCTGGATGTGGTGAGAGAAAACCACCGTTTCCTGTGGAGAGAGGAGGATGAGGACGACATGACATGGTAATGTCTGCTTTCTCTCTGTCTGGGGTTCATGTAAAGCTCAAATTTTTCGTGATCTCACCCTAAGATAAAGCTTCTGGGATGTTTAGGGAGAAAGAGCTTGCAAAGAAATACTACGATAAGCTCTTCAAGGAGTACTGTATTGCTGACCTCAGCAGATACAAAGAAAATAAGGTTTGTCTTTTATTTTTTTAACCTTGTAAATGATAGCCTGAATCCATTTATGCAACATTTTAGTGAACCTTTTATGTCTTTTATTTGTTTTTTGTATTGTATTTGATACATAACGCTTTTATTGCGTATATAGTATAGTATAGTTTTGATGTTGATCATTTAAGAGCTTCAGAAATGCATACACAGCTTTTTTAGGATCACATGTTGCTATTTGACTATTTTTTTTATCATTTATGATTCACTGAATTTGAACATTTTCTGCTAGTTTGGATTTAGGTGGCGGATTGAAAATGAAGTAATATCTGGAAAAGGTAATTCAGTAATATTTCTACTCTATGCTTATGCGCTATATTTATATATATTTTACAGTCACAATTTAGTTTGGAGTGCATTTCTCACTATTATATATATATATATATATATATATATATATATATATATATATATATATATATAATATGCATGTTAATATGCAATAGTGAGAAGTGGTCACTAAACTGAAAACATTAATATGTTGACATACTTGGCATATTCTGGTTGCATAACAAACTAAACACAAGTATAAAATTCAGAGCAATTGCAAAAAAAATACTGTCCTCAGTCACTAGGTGGTGATACAGTTTTACCTTTTGTAGAGTAACACCGTCATCTGACCAAATCAAGGGTGGGCTAGGATTGAAAAACAGATTAATGCAGAATTAATTTGCAAAATAAATATTTAACATATAAGTAAAGTTAGTTAAGAATCCAGTGTTCAAATCAAAGCTGAATACACTTGTAAATTGATATAGATTCACATTGGATTATATACTTTCTAAATCTTCCTCAAAATATATTTCCAATATTTGCATGAGTGGAGCTGATGTTGAAACTGTTAATATAATACTTTTCAGAAAATTAACGTTTATAGCAAATGGATTGTAATACGATAGTGACCTAATTGTAAGGTGGTGAGTTAACCTGTGTCATAACAAAAATCAATGGTTTAAATACTCTTGTCTGTGGGTCGTGGTTCACGGTTAAGCTATCTTGGTAGGTAAACAAGGGTGAAGTACGTGTAAGAATGAGTGAAATTACACAAACAAACAGACCAATCAATGAAGATGCCCTTAAATAAGTGATGAAATGGTCGTATGCTGTCACACTTTTTTCTGACTGAGTCACGGACCATCTGCCGTCGGGCATCGCTCGCACCCTGAGCCGCAGATTAACCGCTGCAAGCTGCTGCCGTGATGCACCACACACACACACACACACACACACACACACACACATTACAATGTGTGTCTCTCCGTCTTACTGAAATGTCGTTCAATGTAACAATAGAGCAAAAAATCTTTTCAGGCATATTTAGAATAAGACTCGTTTGATCATTCGGAGACTCTGTTTAAGGATCGCAGTGCAATTTTTTTTTTTTTTTTTTTTTTTTTTTTTTTTTTTTTTTTTTTAAATTGTTACCATGGGAACTTTTAGAAATAACAGGGTTTCCAAAGTCTTGGAAAACCTAATTATATGAGGAAATTTTAAAAGTGCATCTGCCATTAATGAAATAAAATGTTGTCCTAATTTATAAAATATTTCATCAGATGAGAAATTGCTATTTGCAAATAAAACAATAACTATAATACATTTAAATCACAAACTTCTGAATATTTTTTGTATCTTCTGGAATGACAAATATTTATAGATATGTATATATATATATGTATAGACCAAAGTACAGACCAAAAGTTTGGACACACCTACTCATTCAAAGAGTTTTCTTTATTTCTTTATATATGTGTCTGTATGTGTCTATATAGACTCATATATAGGCCCATAGAGTCAAAATGGTTGAGAAACACTGCACTATTACTATTGTACATATTTCACATTAAACATAACCATAGCCCATAGCACCATTAGGCCTAGAGATGAATGAGGAGAGTTTATTGAAGATTTCATCCCAGAAATCATCACAACAACATGTTTTGCAATGGTAAATGCCACAGTTTCTCAAGCGATTGTCAAAATGTCAAAGCGTGTTTGGTGAGCAGAGCTTTGTGTTTCTGATGCCGAGGGACATCTGAACAGGTCCCTTTAGGAGTCTCCCATCTGCTGGTCATTTTTCACAGTTCAGCATAATGAGGGCATCCCTGGGACTCCTAACGAGGGTTAACCCTGATGCGTTTTGTCATTTCTCCAAAGACGCTGTTTGTCAGCTTCACTGGCTTTAACAGCTTCAGTGCTGCTCACGCGAGCTTATTTGGAGAGGTCGGGGTGGTATGTACGTCATCAGAGAGACGGGGTAATTGGGCGTCTCATTAATCCGCATGTGCAACGTGAGGTTGATGCCTCGGTCACTCTCTCTGCCGCGAGATCATCTGCCAGCCACGTCAAAGCTCAGGCCTTTCACCATGACGGAAACACAGTCCCCGTTGAGTTTTTTTCACAAGGGCAGAAATAGCAAAAACATGCAAACTAAAAAGCTACAAAACTATTTGTAATCTGAAATGCTTTTCCCATCCAGAAAATAGCCGGAAGGCCTGATAATATCACTCCCAGCAATAAACGTTTCGTAAACTTTAATCGGAAACATATTTTTGCCATGGAATTAAAAAAAAAGCTGTTTGCAATTTGAGAGTTGAAATCTTGCGTTTGCAGATCTTGCATGAATTCATTATTGTGAGTCGCAATTGTTGTTTTTTAATATAAAAATACTTTCCCGATATTAGATCTCGCTTTAGATCTTATGTCTCAGGTAATTATAACTTTTTAACTCACGAGTCACATCTCGCAGTTGAGGCTTATTTCTCCGAATAAATATTTCAGATTCTGAGATACGAATTGTGAGAGAAAAAGTTTGCCTTGTGATATAAAAAGCCACGATCGCCTTTATCTTCTTATTCCATAGTGGAAATAAGTTTCCATAGAGTCCACTTTCCGCAGAAGAGTGCTAGGGCTCAGGTGATCAGGTAAAGGCCAAAGCCGATCCAGACGGCACACTGTCAGAGGTGTGGGAAGCCTGGCAGAAAAACTCCCTGATGACGCACTTTTCCCTCGGCTCCAATCTGGAGGATCCCCTCGTAAGCCTGCTGGAGCTAATGTCAGCCCGCTGATATCTGAGGTGAAATGTTGGCCGGGCCAAAGTCACGGGAGGAGAGTGCGTTTCGCTCTGTCTGTCTCTCTCAGTGTTTCCGGCAGAGATATCACGTGCAGCGGTTAAAACTGTTCTGTTTGGTCTTAGACTGGATATGTCGTGCATGTATTTTCATCAGGCAGGATCAGGTTCATCCACAGCCTTGAATCACAAAACATTCTCTCTCTTTATTTTCCAAAGGGCATTTTAAATTAGAGAGCACTATTCACTATTAACTAGTTGCTTATTACCGTTTGCTTATTGGCTGATTATCATCACTTTAAATCCCTTAACCCTACTCCATAGTTAACCCTTAACTACCGTACAATCAATAAGCAGCAGTTTTTTTAATATTTTCCCTAATCTAAAGTGTCAGCAATTATTCTTCTGTGTATTTTGTTGACAAAATTGCTGTGCCAACTCCTTTCCCATAAAACCAGAGGGATATTATAGGTAAATAACAATATTGTGGAACCCCTGTTGGGTTAAGATAATATTAAACCCATCCCTCGTCTAATTTGTATTAGATTTGCAGGTGAATAGGCAGTACTTATGTTTTTCGGGACACATTATGTCACATTATACACTACTGATGCAGTATTATGAATGTGTGTTTCTGATATAATGTGGTATCACCTGAGAAAACCCGATTTGTTAATATTTGGTGTATATTTCGTGCCCTAATGGGACCCGAAAGCATAATTTATGTTATGGAAAAGTACTGATTTAAGTGTTTGAATTCTGCTGTGCGCTGTTTCTGTTTTTGCCTCAACATGTTTCGCATGTGCGCATCCTGAATCACGCAGGCCAGTTCGTTTGCGGAAACAAGCGCTGCGAGAGTAAGGAGGGTCTCAAGAGCTGGGAGGTGAACTTCGCCTATGTGGAGCAGGGGGAGAAGAGGAACGCTCTGGTGAAGCTGCGTAAGACAAGCTACACGGCCATCTAAAGCTGGCCTGCTGTAATCTCCTCCGCTCACAGGACACAGGGGTGGAGCTAATCGAATTAGTGCTGAATTAGGGGAGCCCGGGTCGGCATTCGTGAGATTCAGTAGTGCGTACTGCTAATGAAGCATGATTACTGTTGTTTTATCTCAGCAGTCTGCAGTGCACTAAAATGGCTTTTCTAGATTGCTATACTTAGTATGTATACTGAATGAAGTTTATTAAAGCAGGGTCCAAAATGTGAGACAAAATTGAAAAGATGAGATTCAAAATTCTGTCCCAACCTGAAAAAAAATGTTTTAGGATTCAGTTTTTTAATGAAATACACGTTATGACATAAAAGCATTAGAAATATCAGGGAAGCATGAATTCTATATTATTTAATATATATATATATATATATATATATATATATATATATATATATACACATAAGAAGAAAAGAAAAAAATTATATATATATATATACACGCATATAATTAATTGCATCCAAATTAAACATTTTTATTATGTATATATAAATACATAAGTATATACATACAGTATATATTTTATAGCTATTATTATGTATATACATTTATATTATTTTAAATATAAATATATTTAACACATTTTCCTTAAATATTTACATGCTTGTGTTTGTAATAATATATGCATAATGTATACAGCATACACACATATGTAAACAAAAACTTTGGATGCGATTAATCCACGATTTATAGTTTCACAGCACTACCATATAGCTTCTTTATTTTGAGCCCTACTGCAGACGGTTTACTCAAAACACATCGTCAATGTTGCATTCACTGGTAAGTTTGACCTAAAACAAATCAAATAAGTGTCTTTCAAACATTTCATATATTTTTTATTTTCAAGGTCTGTGTCCTGAGTGTTCTTTCAAACTCAACTATCATCACAAGTAAGAACATTCGGCCATTACAAACACAACTGCATGTTCAGATATTGTTATACCTGGAGATCTTGACCTTCAAACTGTGCTATCTGTTCCAGGAGAAAGGAAGTAACGGTGAAGAAGAGACGGCGATCAAAAGAGAACGTGGTAAAGTCACTTGCAAAAACATCCAAATCGTCCAGTAAGCTCAAGCGCAAAGACAAACGCAAGCACAAAAAGAGGCGCAAAGGCAAGTATATTTTGATTGCAAAAAAAGAAATATATATATATATATATATATATATATATATATATATATATAAAAGGAGCTGAATGAATACTTTGACCACAGCTCCTTGTTAAATAAAACAATTTATTTCTGTACAGAATACTCATCTTCAAGTTCAGAGGAGTCCCAGTGTTCAGATAAAGGTATGCATAACCCTTTTCAAACAATAAATGATTAATAGCCATCTAGCACCCTCAGGCAGAGAATGTACTCAGAATGACTTAATAAATATCTTCAGATCTCTAATGCAACTGCAGCTGTTTTCAGACAAGCCCATGCTACAGCAGATGCTGGATGTGTTATTCAAATCTTGCATCACCCCACACTGAGCACTTCATTTACTGCAATACCTTTATCAGGCCTAAATCCTGCTTTAGCAGTGTGCTTAGTGAGCATAATGTGGTATTTTCTAGATGCAGAGAGTGGAGATGAAGAGGAAGAGGGTCCTTCAGAATCGGACCACTGGAGAGGTCCAGCACCCACTGTAGAGGAGAAGTCGCGGTGAGTCCCGTATAACGGCTGTGGGAAATGTGTTTCTATAAGCTTGAATGCTGGGAATGATTTCCTAAAAACCAGTGAACTAACAAGCCTGATGGCTCTGACTCTCTTTCAGGGAGGAAGAGTTTGATGAGTATTTTGAAGACATGTTTCTCTGAGCCGAGGAGATGAAAATTCAGAAGAATCTCATGCCTAATTTTTTTCTTTTTATATATTTTTTTTTGAGATGTTGATTACAATTTGGTGATTGTTAATAATATTTTGATAATGATCTCTACCGGGCATCATTCAAGCAAAAAAATGCATGTGAAGAATTTTATACATGTGTTCATTTGTTTATAGGCCTTATTCATAAAACATTTGAATATTTTGTGTGACTGAGTCTGTGTGTGTGTGTGTGTGTGTCTGTAAGGCACTTGCAAAATCATTTTATATGAATATATGCAACAACTGCTATAATAGTTTTAAGACTAATTTGTGGAAATATTTGTTCATCTTAGATTTTAAATGTTTATCAGTATAAGTGTTTGTTTACTTTTAACGTGAAGAGATATTTGGCTTCCTGTAAGTACTGCAATATTTTAGGAACTCATAATTACTTAACAAGCTCCTGAGTTTACAGTCAAACCAAATAAATGCTTGTATAATCTGACCCAATAAATGTTGACGGATTGACAGACAGCACGTCTGTCAACGTCCGTTTCTCACATTTGCTCTGATATCACCAATGCATAAGCACTGTCTTTTTGAGATGGAAAGGCTTTTTATCCCAGGAGAAAAAACACATTTTCATAGTAAACTGTTTCGGGCCTCGGCTTGCCAAACGCGGTCAGATGGGATCAGAAAGCCCTTCGTTCACTTTGTTCCGTTATTCAGCGGGTATAATATGTGTAAGTTCTCATGTGATTGCATTTATGATGCATTTGTGTGTTTTCACAAAACATAAAATGATAGGTGTGGTAAAGGGTAAAAACTAAAAGTTCTTTGACTCTATATTAAAAGTTTCATAGGTAGAGAAGTCATTTGTCTCGGCTGTCAGCCAATTACCTGAGCCTCTTTACCTGGGGATGATCCAGCTTTATTAGGTAATCTACTACATGATAGAAAAGTCAGGAGAGGTTCCTGACATGCCCTCTAAGCAACCTAACATAACCGTGGGGTCACAGAGACCTCGGGGTGATAGCAGATATGGTCAAAGACTACTTGAGACTCGGGAAAGTTCCGAATAATGTGTTTATTTGTTCACATGACATCATTTACAGTATATGTGCGGTAATATTTAGTAAATAAGATGATCGGATATCAGTCCCACACTCACTCTGCGTGACATAGTAGATATTTTTATACACAAGCCTAACAAAATGCATTAACCTGAGTTGAGATTTACTCACTTTTGGCCTCTTCAGTCTGATCTGGACTTAGAGGGTTTGACATTTAAGCGTAGTCACTAGTTCCAGTGAAGTTATTTAGACTGCCGTGGCCCCTGTTATTGGATTAAAGGCCTTAACTGATTTTTCTAACAAGCGGCTATTGCATAAGATTAAATTTTTTTTCAATGCATTGACCACGTCTCTCCATAGTTTACTGGTTTTTGACCTATTTTTGATGTCAGGTGATATCAACGGTTTATTCACTAGTTCAAATGTTAACGCTGTCATCAAATTCTCCAAAGATCAGAAAAGAGAGACTTTGACCTCACAAATTGGGCTTGTGCTTTCTGCCAGAGGAGATATCTAGAGGCTCCAATAGTCTGCTTTAAATAAGCATGGTATTTAAAGATTAAAACAGAGTGAATCTCAGGAGCTGCTCCCCCATCAAACTCACTTCAAATCTCCTTACAGGTTTACATGTTCAAATACTGACCATTCCCTCTTGCTTTGTCATATCGTACAAAGCACTTTCCTTAAATTTTCCCTGACTTTTTGTATGCCTTGCTCATGTTTCCATAGAATACCACTTACATGTTTGGTATAAACAAATACCTCTATGTTATTAATTGATATTCTATGTAATACGTTCAATGTTGTACTTTCAGTAATACATTATGGTTGAAAACTATGTGCGATGCTTACGTATCATTAAATGATTAAAGAACAAACATCAAAGTTCTGGTCACAAATGTTCTCCACAGCTCCACATGTTCACCGAATTAGCCATATCGCATTCTCAGCTTCATTCTTCAGAGAACAAAAAAGTAGAAAAGACATCCTGTATCGTATCCATCCAAACACAACTGTGACAAGCAGATGCAAATGCAAGTTACAAGATCTTTAGCCTTGGAAGGGCCATATTTCCAACTCGTAGTCAGTGTGCAAGATTTGTAGCATGAGATCTCATATTACAAAGGACTTGCTAATAAGCAATCAGCTTCTAAATGCTTATTCAAATGAGTTGGTTCTTAAACCCTAAACAAAGCAACTGATATGTATTAAAATATGCTTTTCAATAGTTTAAAAGTAAAGTGTGTAATTTAATGTGACATTAAAATGCTTTCGCCCCAGTTTACTATATCTGTGAGAAAGCCATTTCTTAGTCAATATCACAAAACAAGTGTAATTCTGGGCCTCTGTTAAAACATTAAGCAGCCCAACAACAGCAACTCCAATGGTGTTTGTTTGGAGGAGGGGCTATCTGTTTGTTTGACCAATTACAGGTGAGGGGTGTGTCGAGGAAACCCGTTCAAAAACAAGCAGTATTTATGGAATTCACACTTGGTGACGAAATTACACACTTCACCCTTAAATTAAGATTCACTGAATTCATCAAAAGAATAAATATCAAACTGGAAGCTATGGATGCTATTTTGAGAAATTAGTAACTGGTTAGAAAGTTGCTCATACGTATTGCTCTAATTCTTAATGTTATGCTGTTTAAATGGCATGCGACAGTCTTGAGAACTGTTATGGACTCAAAAGCCGTACTTCAAGTAAGCTCTGTGAACTATATTTGTAGAGCTGTGTTTCGGCCACCACTGTGTGGCAAGTTGCATATGCAGTACTTCCTCCAGCGTAGTTAGTCGAGGTGAAATCAGTGATTAGGAACAAGCTTGAAATTTGTCTATATGGTGCTCTAGGCTGGCACCCCATCAGAAAAAACATCTGACAGGTACAGTTCTTCCATTTCTGGTGAATGCCTACGTGTTCACTTGGAGAAGGTACATCCGAGGAAATGAGAAAGAAAGCTGGTGAAAATGTAGTGATCCTAGGAGCACGTTTCACCTCCCTCTACATGCTGGCCCAGACTTTTCTGAATTTCTGTCAGATGGTGTTTAAAATATGGTGCAAGTTTTGGACTTTCCTCCCTCTCCACCTCCATCCTCACCTGGTGTTGAAAAGAAGAAAAAATTAGGATATAGAAAACCGAGACATAGCAAGTTGTGTACCATTGAGATCAGTTTAGCACAGAAGATCCCATAAACACATTCAGAATAAAGGCACAAAAGCTGTTCCCTGGGCCGTACCTCTCAAGGGTCTATATTGGCCTTTAAATGAGGTACCACACCAGTGAAAACGTTTTTTTCCATACTTTGCCCTTGTTTCATTCATGATTGTATTTCCTTAATGCACTTTCCCTGTCTATAAAAATGGCAAAAAGGACAAAAAATGTCAGCTAGTGGGTCTGACGTACCCTTTTTAGCCTGCTCCTCTTCTAGCCGCTTTCGTTCATTCTCTATAGCATCTACTTTTGCCTGGTAAATATCAGCCAATTCCTTCCAGTGGACCCTGTTGTTGTTCAGGCCGTCAAACATGGGAGTGATCTCTTTGTGGAACCTTGAAAATTCCTGAACAAGAAAAGAGGCCTGTTAATGCAAGCATTCACAAGCCCCCCAGCAACTGCCAACCCATCATTCCCCATCAGAACATTTAAGCAATGTTGTTTTGACATTCCAGGAGAGGCTATTATGGACAGACTCCCCATTTTCAGCTTGCACGCATATGTCTGGATTGCGCAAAAGCTGAACTGATTCTAGCATGACAGATTTACCTTGTACACAAACGAGCACACAAAGTCAATGAAACCACACTGCATCTTCGGAAGTTCATCTGCCTTGTTCCTGTCCATCATGGGCTGAGAAAAGATGGAAAGGATACATATCCTCAGGTTCCAATTTTTTTCACAGTGCAACTAAAAGCCAAACTGATCTCCACACACTTACAATAGGTTGTTGGTCTAGCACAGTTCTCTCCAGATCTCCCTGCTCCCAGAATTCAGCTGCCACCATGAGAGCCACCTTCAGAAAAGAGCGTGATTAGAATACAAGAGAGTCTTTTTACCCAATACTGGATATGAATAAAGTTGCACCTACTTTGCTCTGGACCTCCCATGGCTTGGTAATGGCAGACAAGTCACATCCAGTCATCATCATTGCCCTGTTTGGAATAAAACACATAACTTCAAACTCTCAATTCATTATGTTCTGAAGTAGTAGGGTTCTGCTGAGAAGTGATGCTTACATAATGATTTCCTTCCTAATGGGATTGTTGGACACATAGGCAATAGCTTCCTTCTCATCGGCCATTGGTTCGGTGGCATCAACGATCTTCTGGAACATGGTCCTTTTTCTGGGTTGGGGAAGAAAATGAGGACATATCAGTACAATACATTTAAAAGCGTCTCAAGGTGAAGGCATGCTCTTGAGCACTTACTTGAAATACAAGGCCAGGTCAGTCGCAATGATGCAGACATCATGCAAATGCTGGACTGTCTCAAACTGGCGTTTCTGCAGACTTTGGAAAATGTTAACGTTCTGTAAAAAAAGAAAAGCCAAAAAAAAAGTTGACCTGGTTGTCTCATTAAACCTTGGAACACTTTGTGTTTTATGACATAACAAACCTCTTCCGCCATCAGCGTCTTGCTGTAATCAAGATGGTGCCTTTCCAAGATGGAGGAGCCATGGAGCTTGGCCAGTGGTGATGCACTCCTGCATTGGAAATTGATTGTGAGTAAAATGTCTTTTTTGACATATACAATAACCATAATATATATATATATATATACTAAATTACTTTGTCTGGTAGAGATTGTTGGTACCCCTGTGGTCAATATCGTGACAGAATGCAGCTGCTACCATTGCAAAGGCGTCAAGGTCTGAGTAGTATTTTCTCAGCCTTCCAGTCTTTTGGGAAAGCAAACAATATTCAGTACCGCAAACCTATTTGGTGGTAAATGACATGGGTGGATCGAAAAACTTACTTGCAGAAGACAAAACATGGTCTGGCCCACGTTAAACCCATGCCTCCAGTTATGGTAGGTGATATCTCTGTAGCCTTTTCGTACGGTGTACATCCATCTTGTCAGGACCTGGAGCAGACCCAAAAATTCTCATCCCAAACCTTAAGGACACTACATGCTGGGTTAAATATGGACAAAACCAGAAATTTGGTTGTATTGACTAAGGAGTTGGGTGAATTGTTTAACCCAACCTTCTGGATAGCAACTCAACAACCCAATTGCTGGTTCTGTTCATATTTAACCCAGCATAACAGTTGACATGTAATTCTTTATCTACAGATTTGTAATCTACTGTGGAAATCTGCTGAGCTTTCTGTGTGTGTCTGCTAATCGCTACTCACCTGCCTAAAAATAAACACAGGCTCTAGTAATAAGATGAGTACTGCTTGGAAAATTAACCTTAAGAGCTTTTTGCACTCCATTTAAATATATGTGAAGGCTCCGTGACCTCACAGACCTCTTGTGAATTAAAATCAGTATATTATAGTGGGAAATGATCATAAAGTCCAGTCTCACCTCTGCTGGCACTTTGAACTTCTCTACCACTCCGAGTTCAAAGAAGCAGCGAATGCCACATTTGATAAGGTCAAGCTCAGTGACAGGCAGGTCACTAAAACTAAACAGTAGCAGATCGGTGTCTTTCGCTTCTGGAATGTTGGATCTCTGTGTATTAAAAAGTAATAAGAGTATACGAGTAAATACATTTGAAAAGTCACCCTTCATGTTCAACATTTAAGATCCATATGTTGATTGAGAGTAAAAAAAAATAGTCATACCAAGAGTTTGTACATTTCTTTCTGATCGCAGTCCTCTGGGTTCATGTCAAACTTCTCCTTTGTGTTCTATGAAGTCGAAAAATGTTTAGTCGACATAATAAAGACTACAGTTTCTTAACACATAAGCTTGAATGGTGCCTCACCAGAATCTGTTGGACTTCAGCTGCGGTGGCTTTGGTCTGATACATGACCATTTCTGCTGCAATCTCTCTTCTCCACTCTGTCCGATTCAGTTTGTCATATGTGTCGCAATTCAGTACAGACCATCCTAGGAACTGTGTTAGGGCCTGAAACAAAAGCAGAAAAAAAAAATTTATTGTTGCAGCGCAAGAGTAAATGGAGCCAAAAGGATAGTGACGATTTATCTTCACTTACTTCAGTAATTTGTTCATCCTGCTCATCGAAAGGCTTGCCATCTTTTCGATTGAAGAAAGTGGCAACACCCACAATTTCTTCTTTCTTGTTGACAATGGGAAGGGACAGGACATTTTTGATGATGAAACCTGAATCGTCCACAGCTTCTTTCTGAAGAGAGAAGCAGTTAAAAGAGTGTGATGATTGAAAGGGTATTCGCATTCACCATGCCAATGAACTAATCACAATTCTGTCTAAAATAAAGTGTCTAATTTTGAAGGGTACAAGTTTGTGGCTATTTCAGGTGTGGATCAGGAAAAGTATGAGTTTTGTGGTTTGTCCTGGAATGGATTACTGTACCTGGAATGTAAAGTAATCGTCAGCAGCAACATTCATCATGTTACAAATCTGGAAAAAGAAAAAGAAAACAAGATTTCCCTCAGTTAACATAAGCAATAAGTTAGCACCCATTTAGTAGCTCATTTAAGTTGGGTTAAGTTTAGGATAAGACAACATTAGGATCAGTGTTTGCTCAAGGGCACAGGTTAAACCAGACAATTTTGTCAAGAATTTTTGAATACCACACCTTTACTGTTTCATGGTATTATATTTAAAGAAAATCATTTTTTTTTACTTACAAAGCCATTTTCAGCCACATAGGTGGGGAGGCCGCTAACAAGTGCCCAGTGGTCTACAGGAGGTGTCCTAGAAGCAGAAACATTCAAATGAGAAAGGCTGAGGTATGCCATGTATGTGGACACCCAAACACTATACCAGGCTATTTTGTCACATCTTTTGAACTCCTTGATAATGTAAATATCTAATCAAGCACTTGAAAGCAACTTAATGCATTTAGGGATACAGACATGGTCATGGTCAGACTTAGTACCCAATGAGCATCATTCAAATACCACGGCCTAACTGAGTATTGTTTTTGACCACGTCTATCTCTATCTATGATCTTGTTTAGGCTACCTTCAACAGGATAACGTGCCATGCCACAAACCAGCTCAAACTGGTTTCATGAACTCATTTGACAATGCGTTCACTATACTCAGGTATCAGTGTAATAGAGTATGTTTGGGATGTGGTGAAATTAGAGTTTCCAGCAAATCTGAGATGCTGTTACGTCAATATAGACCATTAGGTCAGGTATACCTAATAAAGTTGCTTTAGAATTTAGAATTTCATTAGAGAGTTACTGTTTCCAAAGAAAAATGATGAGCTTTTTGGGTTCCTCAAAGAACCCAAAAAATGTTTTTTTGTGGCACTGTAAAGAACCTTTTGTGCAGCTGAAAACATTTCATGGATGTTAAAGATTTTTCATGGAACCACAGATGCCAATAAAGGACCTTCATTTTTAAGAGTGAAAGGTGTTCATTACTGTAATAGTCAAACCTATTAGAAAATGCTGTCCCATGTCGTGTGCTGTATGTGCTAGAATATGACTTACGACATTCAAATCTTCACAATGTGAGCAAAGAACACGTTTTTATGTATAAAAATATGCTTACGGTATGACTTTGATCTCTTCTTTGCCTTCTAAGAGATAATCAATGATCTTGTAGAAGATGATTTCCTGTGAGAAGGTATAAAAAGATTTAATAATACCACAAAGCGACAATGGCTTGTTTATCAAAGATAAACAAATGTGTTACCCTGCCGTCGGGAGTCTTTGGGCCTTTGTATGGCTCCACGTCTCCCAATTTAACTGGCCACTCATCGTAGAACTCCTAAACAATCAAAGCAAGGGTTGAGTGTTTTCATAAACTGCTGATCAGTGAAACGAAGGACGATCATCGTATGTCACAAACCTTTTCTTTGGTCATGTCCAGAAGGCCGACGGAGTACCTCTCGCACTGGAGGTAGTTTCTGACGGTGTACAGGGCCTTGTGAAACTGTCGCTCAATGTCCGTCAACTCTTCAAACACTTTGCTCGCAGACCATAGAAGAACCTGTGGCAGCGGTTCACAGCAGGAGCTGAGTTAAAGATGATGTCAATGATGTTGTAGTCAAACTAGTGTTGTAGTCCAAAGCATTACCTGGCTTCTTCTAGATTCCACGTTATACATGTATGTGGTGTAATGCTGTAGGGCAATGACTGTGGCGAAAGTGATGTACTTGGAGAAGAGCTGAAAAACATTTTTAAAACATTTCTTTAATAATAACACCCTCACGACACAAAGCCATTTCAAGAAATGGTTCCTCTGTGTTGTTGCCGTAACCCTCACAGAATAATGCAAATATTCAGATCACTCCGATTTAGAATCATATGATTTTTGCATTTTACATCGTACAGTAATTGTTTAAGATTTGTTTAATTGTTTTTTTTAGAGTTTCACATTGATATTATATTTCAGATACTCACGTCTTCATCCGCTTTGGAGAATTCATTTCCACCAACTTTGTTTATCACCATGACCACACCAAGAGGGTCCTTTCCATTCATGAGAGGGGCAGCCAGCATATTTTTAGTGGCGTATCCTGTCTGCTTGTCCACAAAATCACTGAATTTGGCATTCTAAGGAACAAATGCAATTGTTAATGTTCGATGCAGCCATTTCGTGAAATATAAATGGGTTAAAAATGCTGCAAAATATATTTTAATCCCTACACAATTTTAATCAGTATGTCATACTTTGAGATAAAGATAAATGAAAAATCATTTTAAATGATCCACTGGTTTGAATAGCATGATGTTAAATTAGTTTTCAGAGTATTGTTTACAATTTAAATGCTTATGAAAAGATAAAGGTTGATTTTTTTTGCATATATATAATTTTCTTTTAATTAATTAATTTAATTCACAATGTTAATACATATTTTCCAATAAGGGCTGCATCCATTAATTAAAATGATCTCTTTCGATAAGGCATTTGAATTTGATCTTTTGTAACTAAGACTAAATTTGCACTTCTATGTTATGTAATCAAGGTTAATAGATTTAACCCTGTCTCTGACACTTAAATTGAGGTTGCCATGATTAAACACTATTCGGGTATTTATAGCATTTGAATGCATCTTTATTTATTTTTTAAAATCATCATGCTACTCGCACAATGCATTAAAGACTGTATGGATATTCCAGATGATTTCAAACATGTATCATGTTCTTTAGTAAATTTTGTCGTTTTTCTAGCAGTTTAATCAAGCCACATATCATTTAGTGTAACAAGAAATTTGGTATTTGACATTTTATTGTAGATTTAATATATGAAACTTGGAAATCAATATAAATGTGACATTTCACTCAGCTGTATGCTTATTTAGAAAGCATATAAAATGAGTAATGCTGACTTTCACATTTTATTTTCTCAAGTAATTATTCCAAATGATGAGTTTAACAAGCTGTTGTTGTTGAACTATTAACCTAAAACTTTAGCCAGGACAGTCGTTTGTCGCTAAATAACATCGAGATGCAGCAGGCTGTCAGGAGCCGAGAAAATAAGCTGCTTTTCTGCAGGGGGTTGACTGACCTCCATTACCACAGGACAGAAAAAGTTTAATCCTTTGTCAAACTAATAGTCGACAGTCAGGTTACAGACCTGCCTAATAAGCCTAAGGAGATGTTTTGCTTGCAACTTACCCCGTGTCTTTTTATAAATGAAAGTGTGCAAAACATATTAGAGCACTATAAAAAGCAAAAACACAGCTCTCGCTCTGTGACCTAAAAAGACTTTCACTTCTGTAAGCTAAAGTAGTTTGATTGATTCAGTCCTGTTAACGTTCTAATGGTATTTTGAATAGCAATACATTAAGAATATATTTTGTTTAGCTTTGTTTAATGTGCGCGATCTGCACAGGCTGCCATCTTATAAAAAACAGTTTAATGGCATTTTCAAAAAATACGTTCCTGCAATTTTGCACACAATATACACAGCAGATACATAGCTATTTCGAAAAAGGAGAAAGATTGTCATAGTGGTATGACTAGGGGTTTATATGCAGAACAAAGATGTTTTAGCATTATAATACACTGATTACAGTGTTATTTTCGTTTTTTATTTTAAGCTTAAGAACGACAAAAAACCCCTGAAATTCTATGAATTAATTGCAATATATATTGATTAACCCCCTTAAGATCAAATTAATTATACATTTTGTTATTAATTATTTGTGCATTATTTAGTTTTTATTTAATCAGTGTAGTTTTTCAACGTGCAATGTTTGAATTTGATGTATTTGCGCTGGCCACATCAAATTTTTTGATAAAGGTTAAAAAAAGATTAACTAGGGGGGGGGCTATAAAAGACAGCTTTACTTCTTTTACTCACCTGTTTGACATCCGGAATATTAGCTGGTTTTTTGGTGGTCACTATTTGGCCAACTATGCCAATGTCAGTGGGGAAGACAATTTCGGACTGAGGGTTGACCACATTCGCGTCGTATTTGGAGGTAGGGGTGACATCGAAAAGACAAGTAGCGAGCTCAGGGATGCCGTTTCTGGCTCGGCATATGAAATAGCTGCAGCGGTCGGCGTTCACCAGCAGGCATATCCTCTGCAGGACCTTGTGCATGGCCTTTTCCATAATAGGCTGCGAATGCATTTCTTTGATCATGTCGAAGATGACGTTGGCCTCCTGGATTTGGCTGACATCCTTGAACGAGGTCGGATCTTTGACGTCGAAATTCTCGGCGAAAGCGGCGGCGATGACCTCGCATCGGACCTTCTTGTCGAAATACTCTTTGGCGAACTGGGGGTTATTCTCCAAGTATTTTTCCACACTATCCTTGTCTGCCATTTTGAAGTGTGCTTCTGTGCTCGTCCTCTCACAGATTCATTACTTGTGGGGTGTAAGGATGAAAAGTGAAGCTTCTCAGTGATACCCTCCTTCAGATAGGTGCATCCTCCAGAGCAGAGATCAGGGCTGGTCTCCTCCGACAGGCTGCCAGAGAATAGTGGCTTACAGGCTGAAGGGATCAAAGTGGCCCCTAATTAAAGTGACGTCATGACATTAAACCCCTAAGCTTCCTTAACCTCCAAATCCCGGCCCCGATCATTTTATGTTAGACGAAGCAGCGGGGAATCAAACGAGAAAGTGTCGACATATGACATAATATTTGTCACATCGGTTTGATGATTGGAGTAATGGTGTTTCTGATCTAATACACCAGTGTTTATGGGTTTATTGGGCCTTGTAAAACGGAGTTTTGCACGGTTTGGACACATAAGGCTGAATTTAAAGCGGCACTTCAGATTAGTGCGATAAACAGTTGCATCAGAATTCAACAGGTCATGCAGAAACTTGCAAATTCCTGTTTCATTTAAATGAAAACTTATCCAAAGCAGCTACTATATAAAATGTGCGTGGAATAATGGCAAAAACTAGGTTAGTTAGTTCATTTGAAAGCATTTTTAGCAGTTTGACATTAAGTGTATTTTAGTTTTAATATATTGTTAACTAGACCTTGTTGATATCATGGCAAATACATATATGTTTATGTATCGGTCACACTGATGGAATTAAAAGGCAAAGGCAAAATTCTGATTAAAAATAGTGGTAATTCATAGGACTGTTCCTGATATATACTTACATCACTTTACTACAATATATATATATATATATATATATATATATATATATATATATATATATATATATATATATATGGATTCAAATGTCTTTGTAAGCATTTATGAGCATTGTCCTTATGAAACCTACATCTCAGGCTCTGCAGGTAAAGAAATCAATTCTCAGAATTGGGCTATTATTATGCACTTTCTGCATCCAGAAGAGATGCTGGACGCCCAGGATCTATTTCCAGCGATTGGATTAGACCTGATCTGTCAGTCTGCCAGACATATAAAAGGATCTGTCTCCTTTTTTCTCTGATGTCGTGGAAGTGTCAGGCATACAGAATGTAAAAAAGTAAAAAGCCTTGCATCATATGTACCTGGCTTTGTAAATCCAGGATTAAGTAAAAGTGATTATCAGGATATCCTCTCTGGAAGGGGAGAGAGCCTGGCTTGGCACTTCAGAGCGCTCACGCGTTTAAGTTCACAGCAAGAGGCCGACAGACACAGCAAAGCTAAATTTACCGGGCTCACCTTTAATTTAATTGGATCTCGATTGCCAAAATATCAGACAAGCAATATTTTAAATAGCCAATTATGTATGTAGAGCTCGGTACGCCTGTGAAAAAAAAAAAAAATCGATGGATTTCATGCAGACAAGTGAGAACTGGAGATATTAGAAAGTTATTTTGAGGCTTACAGTGAAGTCTTTATTACACACAATGGCTGAAAACATCAGCAGGTCATCAGCATCACCGTTTCACTCAGTCCCAGACAAACTACCAAAAAGGATCATCATTTGTGTGTCAAGGATCGTCTGCTGCACATCAGTCTAAAAGCAAGATCTAATGAGCTGGATTAGTCTTACTCGGCTTGATATCGAGATCCGGTTTACTTAACTTGTATTAGTAATGTTGCAAATAAAGCATTGAAAGAATTAACAGCATTAGCTTACCAACTTCGCATAAAGTTCATAGTTCATTTTCAGCATTGTATAAGCAACAGATGATCTTCAGTCAGGTGGTCATTGCCATGAAATAAATCCTGTCTACCAGCTCGAGTTTAAATGATTTAATTGTCTGAAAACCACACTTTGATATGAAAGACGTGAAAGTCAAAGACATACGAGTGGCTTAAGAGAATCCAGTATTCAACTGATCAGTGTCTTTATAAAGAGATTTCACCATATAAAAGCTGTCATTGTATTACACCATACGGTGTATCTTACAGAAGTCATTTTAATTGTGCAAGAAACATTTATAATTAATGTTGCAAATATTTTTTGTGGAAACCGTGATGCCTTTTATTTTCAGAATTCTCGTATTCACAGAATAAGTCACGATCAAAAACAGAATTTGTTTAAAAAGTAAGTCTTTTGCCACATTATAAACACGTTCACTGTCACTTTGATCAACTGAATGCATCCTAGCTAATTCAAAGAATTACTTTCTTAAATAATCTTGACCTTAAACTTTTGAACGTTAGCGTAGGTCCAACTATGTTTTGCTGCCGTATCTGCCATTTTGTAACGAGTTACATAACTTTGTCTTTTTTTTTTCAGAGCAGGGGAATTTAGGTCACCTGGAGTCCCTCAGCTGCATAATTTACGTAAGCGCAACCGTTGACTCCAAACAAGTCCCGAAAAACTCCACAGATGTTATTTAAGAGACGAATCATTTAAGTATTCTGTACATGTTTAGGCACCGATTGGATAAATAGTACATAGAATGAGAACTGGACTTTGATTTGCTTGACTTTGAACACTTAGTTCTCGCTTGTCAACAAGAAAAGACCAAAATTCTTATTTGTCTCTTTCAAAAGCATAAAAGCCAGTCAAACCAGCCATCAAGCGTTAGAAAATATTCATTGTGCTTGCAATATGCGTTCGATTTTTATTTATTTCGTAAATAGGTATGATACTTCAGATCACAAAGAATATAGAGTATCATCAGCATAACAGTGAAAAGCAACAACATGTTTTCAACCATGACATCAATCAATCAATCAATCAATCAATCAATAAAACCTCATTTATAAAGCACTTTAAAAACACTGAAGTGGGCCAGAGTACTGTACAAAAAAACAAAAACGTTTTAAATAAAACATAACACATAAAATACAACTAAAACACATTAAAAGACCATAGAAAACTAAAATAATAGCATCTCCAAAGGGTGGATACAGGGTGAAAACAATGGACCTAGTACTGAGCCTTGCTGTACTCCATACTAAACTTCTGATTGATTTGATGCCTCTTCATTTACTGCTACAAAATGGATAATAATATACAATTTGAGGCAAACCAATGCAGTTCCACTATCTCAGGGTGCCTGGAGGGCCACACACCTGCAGTTTAGATGCAACCATAATTAAACACCTGATCCAGCTAATCAAGTCATTAGGGCTTATTTGAAAACCGCATGGTATATGTGTTGGACCTAACTCTGCAGCTCTGCACTAATGCCAACATGTTTTTTTCAAAGGTGTCTTTTCAAAAGTGCATCGTGGTCGATAGTAACACTAATAAAGAGATACAACCGCAATCATCAGCTTAACAGTCTATGCTATGTAACACCTGTATTGTTACACTTACATTTGCACATTCTTCTTCCTGTACATACTTGTTCATCTGAATATTTATTGTGCTTAACTCTATTGTTTGCTTCCTGGGTTTATTTTCTCCGTTACTATCTTGTCTATTATAGTAACATATCTTACATATCATGCATGCATTTAGCAAATTTTATAACAAATCTTATATGTTACGTACTTTTTGAGTCTAAGAGCGGTAGGATTTTCTGTACTGTGATTCCTGAATCCTGATTGGAAAGTAACATAGTTACATAGCTGACGGTTCTTGTATTTTTTGAGATCAGTCTGTAGTTCTCCAAACGGTTCTTCAGACGAATCAAATCTTTTTCACATTAAGGGCTAAACAGTGTTTCTGTTAAGAACTGTTGACTGAAATGTTCTTTACGGAGCCGAAAAGGGTTCTTCCGTGGCACCGCTGTATTGAAAGCTTTGTATTTGAGAGCGGTAAAAAGGTTCGGCGTTCATCAAACAGAGATGTTCCCTCTTGAACAGGCTTCAGGGAACAGATTAGCACTCAAGCTCTTGCGCAATCCAGCTGCAACCTAAAGAAAAACACTTTCGGTGAAGAGCAAAGGTCAGCGTTGCCGTGTTCCCTCTGAATACCTGAATCACAGCTGTTATGTAAAAAGTTTTGTCCAATGACAGGGATGGAGGAGACCGAATATTGGGTGGTATTATGAAATACCCCCAGAGGCCCATCCCTATATAAAAGCGCCTCGCACGAATCCAGCTGCAGCACTACAGATACACTTTCAGATACTGTGATCGAGGTATGCACCTGAAGCCTCAGGATTTCTTTAACTAATACGTTTGTTGGCCTTTTTATAACCATTGCGCTTATCTTTCACAGCTCAAGCACAGAAGCAGCATGCTCAGGCTTTGTATAGCTCTCTGTGTCCTGGCGACATGCTGGGCACAGGACTGCATGGTGAGCAACATGACCGTCAAACAGGACTTTGACAGAATGAGGGTAAGTCAACCGGCGTTTGTCTTCTATCCACACGTTCATTTCTCACACTTACCCGCTTCACCCCGCAGTATCAAGGAACATGGTACGCCGTAGCCAAGAAAGACCCCGTTGGGCTTTTCCTTCTTGATAATATTGTCGCCAATTTCAAAGTGGAGGAGGATGGAACCATGACAGCTACAGCCATCGGCAGAGTCATCATTCTCAAGTGAGTTTAAACGGCATTTTATCTTGCCGTTATGCACTCAGGCAATGCAAACTATTATATTCGAACGTGTTGTTTTCAACTTCAGCAATTGGGAGATGTGCGCCAACATGTTTGGCACTTTTGAAGACACCGAAGACCCAGCTAAATTCAAGATGAAATACTGGGGAGCCGCAGCTTATCTCCAGACAGGATGTAAGTGTATTTTACATGCTTTTTTAACTATATATATTATCATTACATATATATATTAATGCTGTCAGAGGATGAATCGCTAATAACTGCCTCCAAAATAAACGTTTTTGTTGATATGTGTGTGTGCTGTGTATATTCATTATGCATATGTACAGACACACACATACAGAATATGTTGGAAACATTTACGTGTATGCATTTATATTCATATAAACATATGTCATTTTTCAAAGTAACATTTCTTTCTTAAATATATAAATGCATGTGTGTTTGTTTATATGTATATATATATATATATATATATATATATATATATGTGTGTGTGTGTGTGTGTGTGAGTGTTATTTACATTGTCATATAAAAAGTTCAACACACATACAATTATATATTGCATATATTATTTTATACTACATGTTTTTGTATGGCAAGCGCGATTCTTCTTCTGTACGTTACACCTGAGAGCTCACGCGATCACGCTCACGCTCCACAGATGATGACCACTGGATCATTGACACCGACTATGATAACTACGCCATCCACTACTCCTGCAGAGAGCTTGATGTGGATGGAACCTGCTTGGACGGTTATTCCTTCATCTTCTCCCGATATCCCGATGGCCTCAGACCTGAAGACCAGAAGAATGTGACAGAGAAGAAACAGGATATCTGCTTCCTGGGCAAATACAGACGCGTTGCACACACAGGTAAGACGATCGATCCTCATGAATTATTATTATTATTATTTAGATTCAAATTCTACATGTGCTGATGTGCTTTTACTCCTTTTAATTCTGCAGGTTTCTGTGACACTGCCTAAACGACCGCCACACTGAGGACGTAATCTGACATTTTTATATTTCTAACAGATATGTAAATATGGGCAATAAGCTCAATAAAAGAGAATGAGCAATAATTTTGCACAAAAAGCAAAAGGTTTAATAACAGTAAGTTGCAGGATGTAACTATTTTTTTCTTCTATTTTTTTTTTTTTTTCAAATAAACTTGAAAAGAAAGTATATTTACTGAACTCAGTGCTTGATGCTGGTAAACTCAAGTCTTCAAATGTCATCTGAGGTTTCTCCTGCGCGCTACCAATACAAACAGCACCGTGGTAAATCAATGCTGTCTGTTGACAGACCCGCTAACAAAAATCTTGTGCAACATGGATCATGATACAGAGTGACTGGTGTCAGCGCACAGATCATACACCAGCGTCCAGCCTTTCAGGGACAGCAACTGTTACATGAAAACCGTTGCATTTTCTTTGAGTTGCAATTCATAATGTGTGCATGCACATGGGCCAAAGTTGTTGGAGAATGAAATGTTGCATTGCCATTCAGTGTAACACAATGTAAAAATCCGTTGTACGTATTAAAAATATATAAAGGAACAAGGAAGCATGTTAAATTTTATTGTGTTTGAAAAGAGTAAAAACATCTTACTGGCAAATGGGTGAAAACTAGGGTAGTGGCATAATAATAAATGTCAAATGAATTAGTATTTGGGGTGAAAGTAATTCATCTTGACCACAAGATTGCGACACTGAATGACATCTTAGTGGGTAAATCTTTTATTTTTGCCTCAGAAAAACTAAAAATTGCTATTAATGTTTTTTTGGTGGTGGTGGGGGTAAGGTACTACACTTATTTTTTTAGTTAAACCCTTTTTTTGTCTTTCACCCTTAAGCATTTACGCAGTCTTCTAAATACAATATTTATAAACTTCTATTGATGCACATTCTGTTTAGAAATGTCATGGAAAAGGCTATTAATTTCATATATTGCATTTAATATGTCTATGGAGAAATTTTGCATTGAGATTTATATCACTTTAAAATAAAACTATTATACAAATGTTCATTCTTGAAATGTCAAGTTACTGCATCGTCTATACAGAAATTAAACTACCATCAGTCAGACGCAAGGATTGATTCTGTTTTTTTTTTCTTATTTGTATTGCTCACCCAGTGATGAAATGATGAGTAGCACTTCCTGTTCTTCTCCAGGTACTGTGCTTCACCTTATCCCATCTTTAAATAGTTTAATGCAGGATTTACACATGCAGTCTAATTCAAGACAGATTTCAGGACTGACGGGTGCTAATAAGTGTCTCCCAGACATCTAATACTCCAGAGGTACCATGAGGATACAAGGGGAAACTAGAAAACAAATCAGTCCTTGTATCGGTCTTTTTCTTTTATTCTTCAAGTGAAGTACACAGTTGATTGACTCTTAAAATCCTTTAGGTACAACACTGATTCGACTTAAAAAAAAAAAAAAAAAAAAAAAAGCATATGTGCTTTATTTATGGCATGTAAGAAAACTGCATAAAAAAGATCAACCTTGTCACCCAAAAAAAAAAAAAAAAAACATTCATAAATTAATATATTTTTAAATATGCCCCACGTAAAAAAAAAGTTTTTTCCCCACTTTTCACATGTGTAAAATTGGACTACTTATTTGTTCTTAAATATAGTAATAAAACACTTG
Source organism: Puntigrus tetrazona (assembly GCF_018831695.1). Lineage (NCBI taxonomy): Eukaryota > Metazoa > Chordata > Actinopteri > Cypriniformes > Cyprinidae > Puntigrus > Puntigrus tetrazona. The sequence goes on along the minus strand of NC_056710.1, from coordinate 623,278 downwards.
TTAATATAAAATACTGAAACATTTCTTTGGAATGGTTTCTAGAAAAAAAAAAAAGAAAAAAGTAAAAAGCGCCCTAAATAATGAAGTTTACGCACAAAAGAAGCGTGTGTTTTAGCTGAAGCAGTAGTCGAGGTGGGCTAGCAGCTCTCTGTGCTGGCTGGTGGGATATGAAGCGCCGCAGTTCGGACACTCCAGGATGCTCTCATCCAGTACGTTATGGACTTTAGATGGAGATGTGGTTTGATCTTGAATGGTCAATCTTTCGAAATCCATCCTGTTGTAGGAGCTGGGCTCAGAGAAACGAGACTCCCTCTGCTGTTTCTGAGGCACAAAGTTGAAACGGGCACATTATTACAGAAGAAAACGACAGGTACTGCACGTCAGCGATCAGTCTCTCAGAACTCACGGCAGACTCCAGGCGTGTGATCTGGTCTCTGGCCTTACGAAGCTCTTTCAGAACTTTCTGCAGCTGGTGCTGTAGAGTCTGACGGTCCAGTTTATCACTTTCAGACTCTTTGGCCGACAACTGGACCTATAACACAGTCAGTGACAAATAATCTTCAAACAATGCGTTTCATACATTTTCAGCAAAACTTTACATTTAATGCGGCGTCCTACACATGAATATATAAGTGTGCGTTTCTTATATTTCATAAAATGTACAAATTATGAAGAAATTCCGAGGCCAAGCTATTTCATAGATGAGTTTATGCCATGAAATGAATGAAAGTCTTTAATAGCGAGAGTTACAAGATGATCCAAATACCTGTTGTTCCAAAAGAGCGATTCTTTTCTTCTCCTCCTGCTGATTCATCAGAGATTTCTGCAGTAGATTCACCTTTCAGAACAGAAGACTTTTCACTTTTAAAGTTTTATTCACCTTTTATTTTCTAGCATGTAATGTAATGTACAATGAAACGGTTTCAAACTTCACTTTAAAATGAACAGTGAAGTCATCAAAACTAGCACACCATGTACGTCGTGACCAAAATGTTCAGCAAAAACAATGTTAATAAACCGTATGCATGTATGTATTTCTAGTGAAATCTCAGCGCTCATGAGTTTAAGGTTCTAAAAACAGTTAAACATAACTAATTATATAATACAGCGTATAATATGTGACTACAGTAAATATAATTTTATATGAAATGATCACTACTGTTCTTTAAGGCTGCAGTGGCTAATGAATAAGTTTATGGAATTTTATTCTTCTTCTTATTATTAGCATTATTATTATTATTATTATTGCTATCCATGTAGTGATAATTTAATTTTAATAAATAAATAGTCACATAAATTGACTAAATTAAAATTATTTATGATTTAATGTATAATTTAATATATATAATAGTAAATGTAAATGCATCCTGATCTAAAAAATACCAAGTACCTTTGGTTTAATTTGAGATTGCCATCCGTACCTGCGTCAGTAGTTCGGCCACCCTCTTCCTCTCCTCCTCCAGCTCTCCCTGCAGTCGAGCGCTTCTCTCCGACGAACACCTCCTCTCCTCCTGCAGAGTCTCCCGCTCACGCTTCCTCTCCTCCAGGAGCTGCTCCCGAGCCTGAGCCGCTTCCCTGCTCTTCTCCTCGTACCTTCCTCTCAGATCCTCCAGGTCTGTCTGGATCCGGCTGACTCGGGCACGTTCTGCCTCCAGCTGTCCGGACTGTCCTGTGTGGCGGGAAGAGAGAGCGAATCCTACTACAGCATAGTACGGACCCTACACGACCATTTCGAGCGAGCATTTTTAAAGCTTTTCACCATCTGAGGTGGCTTCTCTGTTCTGCTGTTGGGGTGCTTGCTTTGCATTATTTAACTGCGTCTCTAACTCTTTGGTCCGGGCCAAAACGCCCTGAACGTAGGCCTCCCGCTGTTGGTCATATACAAGCCAGTTATGGTTCTTCTCCAAAGCCTGTACTCAAAGACAAAGACAGGAAAGACAACCCTGTGAGTCTGGAAGAAACACCAGGATGCTCTTTTCTGAACTCTTGAGATATTAACTCACGTCTTGCAACTGCTGCTGAATCACCGCAAGCTCACCAGACGGAACCTGTCAGGTGACCACCAACACAAAAACATCAAAATAAACAACAATTAAATCACCCTCGTAAATGTGCGGGCACACTTTTTCAAAACGGACATATATGAGCTTTCCATCGATGTATAGCTCGTATATGTAGCGATGTATAACTTTTTAAAAGGGTGCAAAAAAATAAATAAATAAAATAATAAAAATCACCCTTAAAAGTGACCAAATTAAGACCATGGCAATGCATATTACAAGATAATACGTTTTTTAAGTGAAATATCTTCATGGAACATGATCTTTACTTAATATCCAGATTTTTGGCCTAAAAGAAAAATGTATAAACAATGTATTGTTAAATATTGCGATAAATATACCCATGCTTTTATGCTCCGGGCTCACAAGTGAGAAAAAGGAAAGATAAAACCTTTTGCATCTTATATTTAGGAATTTTCATCTATTCAGCTCGACAGATACTTCACTATATCAATAAGGATCAATCAAATGACTTCTGATATAATGCAATTGATGAGTGGCATAATAATAATAATAATAATAATAATAATAATAATAATAAAAAGACTTGATTGAGTGCTATAAAAAAAGTCAAATTGTTATTAGGCATATTAGATGAACATACTTTAGAGAGAACAGAAGACTTTTCTTCATCACACGGCACAAAGCGTTATCAAAAGATCAGTCTCATTTATGTTTATATACCTTTTGTAATAATATTGTAATTTAATATATCAATAACAGTGTCGTGATCATCAAATGAGGGCATTTTTTGACATACCAGCAAATAGATCATTATTAATATGTTAGACTGCATCGTAATTGTTTACCGTTGCCCTGTTGAGTCATCAAACTGATCATTACAGGAAGCCATCAATCTCTTAACAGGATGCGTGGCCCTGAACATTAACCCAAGTATAGCGAGGGTAACACATATTTCTCTCAACTCTGGACTGAAGCTACGAAGTCTGAATCTTCTTCACTGGGTGACTGAGCTGAAAAATGTCATTAGTCAACTTGCGTTTGCTCCTAACTGGTTATGGCAAATTGTTTATTTAAATTTTTTAAACAAGGAACAAGCAAAATATTTACCAAATTTAGTATCAATAAACAGTATTATGAATATTGTATTCTTAATGTAGTTATTTAATTATAAACAGAAGAATTGGTTCTTGTCTACTAGCATCACTCCCTCAATCACAACAAGAAACTAGTTGTTTGATGAAACACTGCCATCTAGTGTGAGAACCTGACCATTTTTTCATTTGCTTGGAATCCTTGGGGAAAAATGACATTACTATTTTGTCATTTCTATTTAGTTTTTGTTTGTATTAAAATATAATTAATTTCTGCCTAATTATTAATGCTTTTATTATTATTATCATCATCATCATCATCATCAGTGTGGCTCACATTTATATGAATAAAAGCATTTTTAAAAAATGCTTTTGTAAATTTGCATTTGCTACAGAAAAAAATATATATATTTTTAAATCTTACATTAAACATTTGGCAGTACAGATTCTGTTTTTATTTGTTTTTAATTTGTTCTTTTTCTGGACTACTTTTTAATGGTTACATTAAATGTCATTATTTAAAAAACATGTATTTAGAATATGAAACATTCTTAACCACAGTTTAATAAAAATCCCATGTTTCCCATGAAATGTTTTTTCCCCAACCTTATTCCCGAATTCTCTGTTAGAATTTGCATTCTATGCTGCGCGTCTAATTATTTATACATTTTATTTTTAGAAACTAAAGGAGATTTAATATTACAGTAAAACAGTTAATGAGATACTGTATGATTATTCCTTAAAAATAGTAGCAGCCTATTATGTACATTCTACTGCATTAGAGCAGAATTGCATATACATATTTTATATATTCTGTTAATAATTTTCATATATATATATATATATATATATATATATATATATATATATATATATATATATATATATATATAAATGATTGGAGATACACATTGCCATACGAAGGGTCTAAAGTGAGCTCCTCTACCTTTTGTTTCTCAAGTGTGTCACACCTCTCAGAAACAGCACAATACTTGTTTTTCAGGTCTTCGGTCTCCTTGGAGAGAGCCTGAAACTGTTTCTCTCTCTGTTGGGCCTCGTGTTGTTTTTGCTCGAGCTGGCTCTGCAGTGAAGACACCACGTCTCCGTGAGCGGCACGCAGCTGCTGTCTGAGGCCGGAGATCTCCTGCTCCTTTCCCAGCAGCTGCTGCGAGTTCCTCTCCCTCAGCGTCTCCAGAGCCAAGATCCTCTACCAGTTAAAAACAAGAGGAAATACCTTCATAGTAACACTCTTTTTTGTGTATGTTTGCGTGTGAGTAAATGTATTGCGTCACAGAACAAAGTTCTCTACATACACACACGTCTCAAAGATGGGTTTTATCTAAAAAGTGTAATATTGCTTTAAATTGTTGTTGTTCCCCCCCAAAATTATAAAGTTTTCTATTTAAATGAATTGCAATTTGGTTGTTTTAAAATAACCCCACTTTTCCCCCTAATTTCACCCCAAATGCTAATTAGTAGTAATTTTACATTTATAATGAAATAAAAAATTATATTTTTACTAATTTAAAACAATTAAATGTAATATGCTTCCTTGTTATTTTAAATATATTTTATATTTTAATATGCTTAAGTCAGAATAAGCATGTTGTTTGAATATTTACATAAATATTGTGTTACACTGGTTATAATGTTACATTGTCATTGAAAGTGTGACATTTTATTCCCCAAAAACCTTAAAACTTAAAGTGCTTTTTATTGACGTAAAACCATAATAAATGTGTTCTCTACATGTATTCATATTCTCTAAACATCCTACACGTCCACATAGCTTTTCCTTGTCATTTTAAACAAAGGTGCTGTCAGATTTCAGGTGTTATGGCATGAAATCACCTCCAGAAGCTTGGCTTTGTCGGAGTCTGGATGTGTGTTTTGAAGTCTCCCAGCTCTCTTCGTGTCCTCCAGACTTTTCTTCAGCTGCTGATTCTCTTTCTTCAGTTTCTCGACCTCCATCTCCACTGATTTGGAGTTGCTGCTTTTAAAGCCCAGTTTATTCACGATAGTCTCCTTGGCCCCCTTCGCCGCCATGTTCAGGAGCTACGGCTGGACATAAAACTAACAATAACAAAATAGAAACTAACGAGTGGACCGCCGATATCTCTCAGGTAAGTTGACTTTCGGCACACTCATCGCAAACAGCGATTTAAACCGGTTTAATAGAAACGAAAATAAACGAACGGTTTACTTACGACAGGAACGCGTGCTTAAGTGTGGAAGTATATCGACATCAGCCTCAGAAAACGGTCGCGTTTCACTTCCGCGATAATGAAAACAAGTTTAAATACGGCGCGTCCTGCGTCATATCCGGAACACGCCGCCTGACGAAGACAGATGGCGCGCTGAGGTTTTGTAACTTACGAAAACAAATATATTGCATTTCTTAATGCCACTCCAATGTCGTTTAATATCTCTCTCTCTCTATATATATATATATACACATACACAATTATACAGGGAGTGCAGAATTATTAGGCAAGTAGTATTTTTGAGGATTAATTTTATTGAACAACAACGTTCTCAATGAACCCAAAAAACTCAATATCAAAGCTGAATATTTTTGGAAATAGTTTTTATTTTAGCTATTTTAAGGAGAATATCTGTGTGTGCAGGTGGCCATTACTGTGCATAATTATTAGGCAACTTAAAAAAACAAAAACATATATACCCATTTGAATCATTTATTTTTCACCAGTGAAACCAATAAAACATCTCAACATTCACAAATATACATTTCTGACAATCCAAAAATAAAACCAAAACAAATCAGTGACCAATATAGCCACCTTTCTTTGCAAGGACACTCAAAAGCCTGCCATCCATGGATTCTGTCAGTGTTTTGATCTGTTCACCATCAACAACCACAGCCTCCCAGACACTGTTCAGAGAGGTGTACCGTTTTCCCTCCTTATAAATCTCACATTTCATGATGGACCGCAGGTTCACAGGTGAACAAGGAGGCCAAGTCATTAGTTTTTCTTCTTTTAGACCCTTTCTTGCCAGCCATGCTGTGGAGTACTTGGACGCGCGTGATGGAGCATTGTCCTGCATGAAAATCATTTTTCTTGAAGGACGCAGACTTCCTGTACCACTGCTTGAAGGTGTCTTCCAGAAACTGGCAGTAGGACTGGGAGTTGAGCTTGACTACATCCTCAACCCGAAAAGGCCCCACAAGCTCATCTTTGATGATACCAGCCCAAACCAGTACTCCACCTCCACCTTGCTGGCATCTGAGTCAGACTGGAGCTCTCTGCCCTTTACCAATCCAGCCACGGGCCCATCCATCTGGCCCATCAAGATTCACTCTCATTTCATCATTCCATAAAACCTTAGAAAAATCAGTCTTGAGATATTTCTTGGCCCAGTCTTGACGTTTCAGCTTGTGCGTCTTGTTCAGTGGTGGTAATTTTTTCTTGGCCATGTCTGAGTATTGCACACCTTGTGCTTTTGGGCACTCCAGTGATGTTGCAGCTCTGAAATATGGCAAAACTGGTGGCAAGTGGCATCTTGGCAGCTGCATGCTTGACTTTTCTGTTGACTATTTTGAATGAAACGCTTGATAGTTCGATGAGCACGCTTCAGAAGCTTGGCAATTTTAAAAGTGCTGCATCCCTCTGCAAGATATCTCACTATTTTGACTTTTCTGAGCCTGTCAAGTCCTTCTTTTGACCCATTTTGCCAAAGGAAAGGAAGTTGCCTAATAATTATGCACACCTGATATAGGGTGTTGATGTCATTAGACCACACCCCTTCTCATTACTGAGATGCACATCACCTAATATGCTTAATTGGTAGTAGGCTTTCGAGCCCATACAGCTTTATATATATATATATAAAGTATTGTAATGCAAAACATGTATTCCGTAGTGTTTACAAACGTTTAAAGTAACAACACGCAACTAAATAAGAAAGAAAATATAATATAAAATATAACTCATTAAGTGTATAGAACATTTTACATTTTATTGAATACATAAGCGTATCTTTAGTTTTCTTTGGCTCACCAATTCGGCGTTTATTAGGTAAAACAGTAATATTTAGTCAATGACTATAATTTAGCATGAAAGCTTTCTATAGCAATATACTTTACAAATGAGCTCAAAAGCAAATTAAATCTGAATTTTGAAAACGATTGCACTTTGTTTTTGTTTTTTGTGGAAATAGTGGGAACTTTTGAATCCTTGCCGAATATAAAATATTTATTTATTTTAAGTCTCAATAAACTCCATTATACTTCATACATTTTCGAAATAGTCATCCTCAATTCTGTCTCATTTCGATGCACATGGCTCCTTCAAATTAAACTAAACTGTGATATTAAGCTCTGACAGTGTGGTTTTTTGAAAATAAGGGAATGAATGGATAATTTTTTTTAATTCTTATTTTTGGAAATATTTTGAAAACATGAAATCGATGGCAAAATTTGTGCATTCTGATGACTCAACTTAGTCAGCTCCCTACAGTGCTGAGATACCTTCTTATCTCTGACTGATTTGCCTAAATGTCAGTCGGTCAGTCAGAGTCGTGCTGGCTAATGAGAAGACTGTGAAAGTTTTTTCTCTAGTGTTGGTTCTGGCAAGGTCAGTGGTGCTGCTGTGCGTGGGATGATGTTTGGGTTTTAGTGCTGCATCTGCACTCAGCTGCAATAATCTGCACTAATGACACTGCAGGCTGATGCAGCTGTTTATCACTCACTCGAACACACAGACACACACAAACACACTCGCCCCACAGAAGTAGAGCACGGGGCCTCATATGGGTTCGTTTGAGATTTGGGTGTTGAACAGTTTGGCTCAGAAATCCTCCACACTCTTGCAGCAGTGTTCATTTGCGCTTAGTGATACAACACGCGTTTTAGAGATCCAGCTAATCCAGGATTCTGCGAGAGAGGAGGGAGAAGGCTCGAGAAAAGCTTTTCTTTTCCCCCACGAGTCTGTCAGGATTTCCATTTTAATAAATACTGAATGATGGGAGTCCACACACAGAGTGTTTAGAGCAAAAGCAGCTGTGATCTCAGCGTCTTAGTGGATGAAGTGAAAGTGCAGTTCATCATCCAGGTCAGTGTGAGGATGATTCCAGCAGCGTTAGATATTTGTAACTGTGGCGTGCAGCAGATTCAGAGAATAGAACGCGGTTCCTCATTAAATATCTATTCCCTCCCGGCTGCCTCCCTCGAGACGTTCTCATTTCACCCCTTCACTGTTTGCTTCGCTGCATAATGGCTGTCATCTTTTTTTCTTTTTTTTGTTACTCACTTTCATATTCTGACCTTCTGTTTCTTCTTTTATTACAAAACATCTGTCTGTTAGAGCTGGGTCTGAGTCCACCTTGTCATCCATCCATCCATCCATCCATCTATCTATCCATTTGCATGTGGGTTATTCTATCTATCTATCTATCTATCTATCTATCTATCTATCCATTTGCATGTGGGTTATTCTATCTATCTATCTATCTATCTATCTATCTATCTATCTATCTATCTATCTATCCATTTGCATGTGGGTTATTCTATCTATCTATCTATCTATCTATCTATCTATCTATCTATCTATCTATCTATCTATCTATCCATTTGCATGTGGGTTATTCTATCTATCTATCTATCTATCTATCTATCTATCTATCTATCCATTTGCATGTGGGTTATTCTATCTATCTATCTATCTATCTATCTATCTATCTATCTATCCATTTGCATGTGGGTTATTCTATCTATCTATCTATCATTTGCATGTGGGTTATTCTATCTATCTATCTATCTATCTATCTATCTATCCATTTGCATGTGGGTTATTCTATCTATCTATCTATCTATCTATCTATCTATCCATTTGCATGTGGGTTATTCTATCTATCTATCATTTGCATGTGGGTTATTCTATCTATCTATATATCTATTTGCATGTATCTATTTATCTATTAATCTGTTAATCCATCTATCTATCTGCATGTCAGTTATTATTCAAAATTAAAATCTATCTTATTTGCATGTGTTTTTTTCTATTCATCTATCATCTACAGTAATATTTATAATACAGTCAATATTTATAATACAACCGATTGTTGTAGTCTGTTCCTGGTGGATTCCAAATATATCGATGCCGAGCAAGAATTTGAATAATTACAAAATAAAAGTGACCTTTGAAGTTCAAAGTCTCCATCCTCCCCTTCTCCCATCTCTTTCCGCCGTGACCGGATGACGGAGCACAAATAAATCGACAGCCCTATATATAACTCGGTTTTTACACTATTTTCTCCATGCCGTCTTCAGTATGTCCGGTCTAATTCTCATATCTCACACACCTGAAGAGAGGCAGATGGTATCCCTGGCAACGGAAGATTCAAACTTAGTCCCACTAATAACTGAGGACACAGAACAATCCAGCAGTCAGACAATTCACAGCTGTTTTTCATCCTTTTAATGCTTTATTGTTTCCCATGGAGAATACATAGAGAGAAAGAGTGCTTCTTACAAGACTATCAAAATATTTGTTAGAAGAAGGGTGCATGCAAAAATAAGTACACAATGTTTGTAATAGCTAAATATTTCAGAAATTTCAACTCTTTATCACTCTATCAGGGTGGACGGCGACAAAAATGTATTCATGTATTTCCTTTGTGCCAAAAAGGTTTGTAGGAAAAATAAAGGGATGTATTATAAACCGTTAAAAAAAAGATACAAATGCATGGATTTAACCAACTGGACCTAGCATAAATATAATCATCACGTTTCACAAATGATCTAGTATAGCATATGCAGTACCACTGAATCTAAACAGAAGTGAAATGCACAAAGCTACATTCGTTCCCAACCAGAGAACGATTACATCAATGGCCCTCGTTACAAACCCAATGTCCCGAAACCTCATCATCTTACTCTTCCTCTTTACACACAACGCAAAACCCACAGAAGTAATCGCCTCCGGATCGGACTGATCAGTCAGTTGTCCCATTTGGATCTACAGGATGGGTTCATCAACACAACGTCTAATTAATACAATATTGCGAGAGTCGGTTGTGATTCAGCTACATTTAGCTACGGATATTTCAGATTACACAGTGTATATAAATAACCCAACGACACAGTTCAATACAAAGGTTTGCAGCAGACACAGTGTGTTTTTTCTATAAAGATTATTTTCAGAAACACCGTTACTATGTGATGAAAATCCATTTTGCCCGCGAGTGCTTGCATATTGCTTCATCAAAAAAGGGTGTGGATTATTTTCGGGGGTTGAAGTATTTTGGTTGCCCGGGGTTGTCAGCTACATTTTGCGTGAGCACAATTACACGTCGCGTCTGAGAACAGTCAAACCTTCTAGAGAAAAAGACAAATGAAGAAAAGAAGGATTCGATTGTCATTCGAGTAAAGTTGCAAACCAAAGAATGTCATTTCCGATGTCAGAAAATAAATAGTTTTTCCCCTCATTTAAAAAAACAAAAAGTAGAGTGGACAGGACAAATAAAAACGATATTCTTGTTACTAAGATATCTCTCCTCTTTACTCCTAGCCTATCTTTTCATAAATGGTTCTCTGAGGTTTTAAGACCGAACAAATGTTATTGACGCGGTAAATCAAGTGTGCCTCTTTATATAAGGACATGATCACGACTCCAGTGTTCGTGAGCTTTCTCACGACCGAGGAGATCCACTTGACCATCTCCAGAGCAACTGGCGTGTGATTCTCACCGGGAGGAATAATCTTTCAAACCCACGTCTGTCTGTTGGTTTGGCTTTTTTTCTGCTTCTGGAGAAGGAAAAATACTTTTGCTTTTATCTGGAGTTCTCCTCAACGAGAGCAAAGCTAGTCTTTAGCGAGTTATAGTTTAGGCGTGAGAGACTCCAACGGCCTCAGAGAAAGTGCCGAGGAAAACGAATGCAAGAGTGAGACTCTTATACTCTTTTCTCATTGATGTGTGAGACTTGAGAGAAGTATCCTCCTCCGTCTGTTTGAGGGATGGCATGTTGGTGCAGATTACCAAGGGTTCTCTCAGAGAGCAAAGTCATCCGATTATCGAATGCTCTCTACGTTGCGACCGCCGTCACAGCAGCAGTGGGGCAAAACAAATGGGCCGTGGTGTTCGGGTCAGTGGTCTGATGTGAAGCTGGACTCTGTGGGACGCTCGCCGCTCTCAGGATTTGACATTAACTGTAAATCACAGATAAATCATGTTACCGGGGTAAAATAAACTCACAAAACTGTACAATACACTGTCGTTGTTGTCTCAGATGTGACCCTGGACCACAAAACCAGTCATGAGGGTCAGGTTTATACTGATTTAAGCTGTATAAATAAGCTTTCAATGGATGCACGGATAGGCTAGGACCAACGTTTGGCCGAAAAACATCTATTTGAAAATCTGGAATCTGAGGGTGCAAAAAAAAAAAAGTTCTTAGCAATGAATATTACTAATGAAAAATTACGTTTTAATCGATTAACAGTAGAACATTTACCAAATATGTTCATAGAACATGATTTTGGCATAAAAGAAAAATCAATAATTCGGACCCATCGCTAAAAATATACCCCAGCGTCATAAGACTTTTGTGCTCCAGGGCCACATATCTTATTTTTAAGCTCCTCCTTTGTCTAGATTCCAGCTCTGCTCACTCCCAACTTCACGAATTGCATCCTCAGATGCTTTCTACCTGTATTAAAAGATTAAAAGCATGCTTTTCCTGCACTAACTTCTCCATTAAAAATGTACACTAGCATTCAAACGTTCGGGGTCGTAAGCTTCTTATGCTCTCCATTTATTGATTTATTTGATTGAAAAACTGTATGATAAACCTAATATTCTAATATTGTGAAATATTTTTGCAATTTGCTTCTACATCGTTTGCAAATAAGGCACAATACGACACAGAATCTTCAGAAAGGTTGAAACTAAAAGACGACTGTATTGAATGCTAGAGTAATGTCGCAAGCAGCTGTTTTTATTACGTGATCACTATTGCTTTGTCTGTTAAATAAAAATAGCCTATTACTTCAAATTGATGTAAAAATCAACATTATAAGGACCTCAGAGGCAGTTCATGACCCCTTAAAAAAAATTTTATTTTATCATTATATTTTATGACGCATTTTCAGCATCATTCAGAAATCCTTCTTATATTAGCATTTTCTTTGCTCTGAGCTTTCTTTCCATTGGTTTTTGTTGACATCACTTAACCTCTCTGGTATTTCCAGTCAATTCCCAGTGGATTAACCCCACTCCTGTCATTTTTTCATGAAATGCGCTATTTCCTCTGACATCCCTGTCATTATACTGTACAGTGCTTTGATGCAACCTGTGTTGTTAAAAGCGCTATATAAATAAAAATGATTGATTGATTGATTGATTGATATGTCACATAAGGGAAGTAAATGTTTTTGCATTGCTAGTTATTATCAACGTTTGCGATCCATTAATGCTAATCATACAACGGTACAAAACATTGTGATACCAATCATTTTTAATTCATATTTAACTGTATTATTCAAGTAATCAAGAGCGATCCGTGTAAATATCTTCTAATCACCCACAGCTTTGTAGAACACTTTTCCCAACATTCGAAGAAAAGACCGAATGTCCATTGGGAAAAAGTAGCAGTATTTAAAGGCTTCAAAAGAAAGAAAATCTCCAGCCACAAAGGATTCTATGCTTCTTGACCTACTTAGATGTCCTACGTATAGTTGTGATTCAGATAATCCGTTCTGCATAAATATCCAGCGTTGAGGAGCATATTTCATGTTGAGCGAGCGCATGCGGCTACGAAGAGGAGAAAGTCCCATGAGGCTCGGGTGAAGAGGTTAGAGATGGCTTACTTGACAGATTCACGGCGCATGCGACGATGATGACGGCTCCTCCCACCAGAGAGACCACAGAGAGCAGCTTGGCCACGCGACCCAGTCGTCTCGCTCCGTCTATGTTCCCCTGCTCTAGACTGTTCCTCGACTAACAGAACATGACAGTGAGATCTGAGCTTCCATTAAAGTCAGAAGCATTTTACATATTCAACACTGTCACACAATGAAAAATTCAGTCTGCTATACTGGGGGGGAAATTATTTTGGATATCCGTTTGGATATTTCTACACATGCTAAAGGATCATTCAAATAAAGAAGATGCCTTTTTAAAAAATATATTTTTGTAATATTTCAAACATTGTATTAGACATACTATGCATTTACATGCAAATAAAAAAATTTAATTATTGATATTTATTATTAGACCAATAAATAAATTGATTATTGGATGTAATTATTCCTTCAGAATAGTTACAAATCCTGAAGCACTAAAATGATATTCTATATTTTATATTATATTATTAAATATGTATATTACATATTTAAATATAATTATAGATCAGTAAATATCCAATAAAATAATGCAATAATTTTCCAATCACAGTTGTTCATTGTAGAAAATCATGGTAATATCAACATTTCAAGAATATTTTTTCCTTAAGAAAAGCCAATAAATAATTATTTTTAATATTTCAAAGGGAATATATGATAGGAACCTACATCTTTGTTATGAATAAAACGTAAAAAACAATGTAACCAAAATAATAATTTATATAGCATTTAAATGAATTTAATTTAGTTATATTTTTAATTATTTAGTTATTTTTATATTTAATTTTAGTATATTGTTGTACATAAATGACAAAACCTAATAAATATATATATATATATATATATATATATATATATATATATAATTTATACAATGCATTATAATTTTTTATTAGTTATTAATTAAAATAATTTAAAAACTACTATAAAATTATCTCAAAGGTATAAAAATTTGACAAAATATGAGCTCTTGTCCTTATTTTGTATCTGTATTTTTATTATTATTAAAATGTGTCTATTTGCTAACTGTATGTTTGGTATTGGACTTTATTTTTCCAAATATGTTAAGTGAATTATTAGTATTATTATTATATAATTATAAACATGATATATTATACGGTGTTATTACTATTACGTTTTATTCATAATTATATTAGGGTATATTAAAAGTTGATTGGTGACATTCTCTGTGTTTTTTGTAAGTGTAAGATGACTTAAAGGGCCCAAGCTCTACATACCATGATGGAGTAAACGAATCCCACGATGTTGATTGGCCAGACGGGGCAGAAGCAGGCGATGACGGCGAGGATGAGGTAGTCTTTGGGTTTGGAGCGGTCCATCGGGGGGTTGGTGGCGATGCTAGAGTGGCGTGAAATGGAGGGCCGAGGGGAGAAGGCCGTGTAGGCGATGGAGCTGGAGCGGCTGCCCATCCGGGTGCGGCCCACATGTGGATGGTGCGAATGAGGGAGAGAATGATGCCGGCGAGGAGGAGACGAGAGAATGGGTTTGGAGGCACAAGCATCATTCGGGGACGAACAAATCCTATCGACTGCCAAAAGAAAGAGAGGATGTCAGCTAACAAAACGCTGAGACAAAAATACTAACTTAATTAGTCCCTTGGCAAGGTCACACAGTAGTCATGTCTCTTATGCTCACCACGGCTGCATTTATTTGATTAAAAAATACAGTAAGGTGTGGAACGCGTTTACTAAAAAACTCCAGTTCGAGTATAAATTTTACGACATTCCTTCAGTCTTCAGTGTCACACGATCCTTCAGAAATCATTTTAATATGCTGATTTGCTGCTCAAGAAACATTTCTGATTATTGTGTTAAAAAAAAGGTAAAAATAAATTCATTAAGCAAGGTTGCATTAAATTGATCAAAAGCGAAAGACATTGTAATGTTATACCATTTTTACATTTTAAGTAAATGTAGCTCTTTTGCACTTTCTATTCATCAGAGAATCCTGAAAAATGCTAAATAAATATTTAAAAGCAGCAAAAACTGTTTTCAACATTACTAATAAGAACAATTATTAATCATTGAACATCAATAATTATTTACCGTCGGCACTTTATGAATCATTTCTGAAGGATAGTGAGAAACTGAAAACTGGAGTAATGATGCTGAAAACTCAGCTTTGACCTCAGGAATAAATTACATTTTAAAATATATTC
The DNA here is from genome assembly GCF_018831695.1 of Puntigrus tetrazona. Classification (NCBI taxonomy): domain Eukaryota; kingdom Metazoa; phylum Chordata; class Actinopteri; order Cypriniformes; family Cyprinidae; genus Puntigrus; species Puntigrus tetrazona. The sequence continues at coordinate 608,125 of NC_056710.1, read as the reverse complement.
ATATAGAAAATACCGTAATAATATTTCGTTTTTTACTGCATTTTTATTCAAATGAATGCAGTCTTTTTCTTAAAAATATTAAGCAATATTGCAAAAAAAAAAATATTTGACTGGTAGTACATAATATAACAAGTAGTTTGCATATATGCACATTTATTCAAATAATCACTGATATACTATAATTTTCTCTGTTGTCACTATTGTTTGCCTCACCGTGTTTTCCCCTAAATGTGATGCTGACAGGAACAAAGGATGGCGTGTTTGAAACCAACTTTAATTAAATAGCCACCAATGCAATTAATTCACTAATCTCTGTCATGCCTTTCAGCCCCTCCTGCCAGGAAGCCCCTTTGGCGATTTTAATTAGGATGCACAACTTTAATTTAATTAAGACTATTTACGACACACTCAGCGACTGTAAAAAAGAAGGGAAATAAAAAAAATCTCGCTCTTAACCTCAATCGAACACATCAGAGCATCATCCGTCCGCTGCCGGCTCTCCATCATTCAGTGCTTAGTAACAAAGAAATGCCCCGCAGAAGAGCCTGTGCATTATTTACAATGATCGGATTTGCTCTGCACAAAACAGGAAGTACTTTCTGAATTAATCATTTTCACTTTTAGCTTATTTTTTTTTTTTTTTTTTTTTTTTTAAAGCTATTTGCTTATTAAATCCTGAATAATTTAATAATTTGTCTAACCAGGGTAAAAAAAAAACTGTATATATATATATATATATATATATATATATATATATATATATATATATATATATATATATATATATATATATATTAGTAAACTAATTAAAAAAAAAAAAAAAAAAAAAAAAAAAATATATATATATATATATATATATATATATATATATATGTGTGTGTGTGTGTGTGTGTGTGTGTATGCCCCAGATATTTAATATGTGGGGTACAAAACGTACCTATGTAGTGAATCACTTTTTTTTTTTTTTTATCTAGTGTTTGATATATTTAATGATATTCTATTCTAGGCATGTCTATTTCTGGATTTAGTGGCTCTGCATGTGACTGTAGCGACCTGTAACTGTCATATATTCATATTTAGTTACATTAGAATATGTGGCTAATAAGATAATCTGGTAAGCTCTAAAAACACTGAATATGAAGAACTTCACCTCTAGACCTGAAACAGGAATATATCTATATATATATATATATATATGCATATGAATAATACTGCATACTACTAATAACAAATAACACCAATTAGCTTTTCTATACTTGCTTTTTCACTAATTTCTTTCACTTCATCACTACTGTCTGCCTGTTTAATCACATGCCTTTTTTAAAGTCATCATCCTGATTGCTGTATGCAAATGACCGTAGTGTGACTGTCACAGCAGAACACGAAAGTCCCCAGCATTTTCTTCCCGGAGACCAAGCACACGCTTTCATATCAATTATTCTTACCCCCGTCCCTCCCTCCTCCCAGAATGACACATTATTGATGAAATGACGAACTACCACTCTCGGCTTTCTCCTTGACCATCACGGTGACCTCTCCCGAGCGCCGCGGCTCCTCGTCGGACGGCTGGGGGAAAGCGAGGGGCCGCAGACACGGGAAGGAGTCCGACCCGACCCCGGCGGCCCCCGGCTGGTACGTCACGGGGCCCGGGGTCTGGCAGCCCATCAGCTCTCCGTCTTGGGTGCAAACCAGAGAGCCCAGAGACGCCTGGTGGTACTCGGTTTCCATAGAGACGGCGGAGGGTGCGAACGCGGCCAGCGCTGCGTCGATGCTCAGGCGACGTCCCGTGTGGCTAAAAACAGGAGGAAAGAGAGTGAGATTTATGTGCACAGGGGATGAATCTCATTACCATCAGCGGTGAGCGCACAGAAACGCCTGATGAGATGCAAACTCACACTTCAGCACACGGTGCCATCGACACACACATCACATCCCTCACTATTCAGCAACCCAGAGCTGTTTTCCCTCACAAAAGCAAGCTTTGTTAAAAGATCATTTTTAGCACGGCAATGATTCGTTCATTAACACGCATGCTTGTTTATCTCATATTAACCTCTTAACCTAGATATGTAGGTCACGAAACTGACCTCAATTCGAGACAATGGTGTTATAACATTCATCTTTACAGCAGGAAAATGAATATAGATCATATTAATCGATTTTGTCACCCCTAATGTGATATTTACTCAACCCGTCTGTAAAATACAGGCTAAAATAACGTGAATAAAATTCGCGCGAATTTTTCGCCTCATGGTTTTTTTTTGTTTTGTTTTACACGTGTTTTAGTCGTGCGGTGATTTTAAGGATTGAAAACGATAAAAAAAAACCCGTAAACTTGACTGAAAATGTGTTAATTTTCTGCTGGGACATTGCCCATTCGTTTCTCTCTCTCTCTCTCTCTCAAATGAAAAGGTTAAATATCGTTACACACGAAAACGTAAACATTTCACGGTAAATACTGTATGTGGAAACATAAGGTGTCCGTCAAAATAATCACTGGATTTTCTCTGCGAGGAGAACATGAGGGCAAAAAGACAAAGCCGTGGGGGGAAACACAGCCATATGGAGATATAGAGGTAGAGAGAGAAAGGAAAAGAGAGTGTACAAACACATTTTAGTCCGCAGTTCATATAAAAGCTACGCTACAATTACGAATATAGAGATTAATTAATAACGATGCACTACAAAGCTGTCCTTTGTCCACTCGCATCCAGTATCACAGGTACATTTCACCTCTCCGGGGCGGGAAACCCCTTTGTTTTCTAATAAGCTGAAGGACAGACGTTAAAATCTGCGCACATATCATGCATATATCACATAAATAAACAGGTACCTTAAGCCGCGCGATTCCAGCCAGCGCGCGCTCGTTTTCGCACGTACGCGCTCAGTCCATTTGCATAAACAGTCCCTCGGACGATTCTTACGAAAAAACCCCGATATTCCCGCGTGGCGTTTAAATGTGCGTTGAAGGAAAAATAGCCCGGCGGTGCGGTCGTTGTGTCGGCAGGGATGCTGGGATGCACTGGACAGCAGGAGGAGGAGGAGGAGGAGGAAGAGGAGGAGGAGGAGGAGAGTAAAACAGCGTGAGAGGAGTAAACTACACGAAGCGCGCGCGCTGGAAAAGCCCGGGTGATGAGTGACAGCTTCATTACGAACATAATACATAGGTACATAATCATAGGTTTTATTAGAGCGGCTATGATAAAGTAGTCACGCGATGCAATTAACAAGCATTTCCACAAAATAAGTACGCAGCATCACTAGCACGCTAGATACACTATAAAAGCTAATTGTAAGGGATAAGCATTACTTGCATCATAAGCAAATGTCAGTTTTTTTGTGTGTAATTCTTTTTATGTGTCTATTACAAAGGAGATTTAAAGGCTCAGTTATCTTACATATAGATACAGAACTATTTATATGAAGGGATACAGAAATATTTATATGAAGATGCAAAAAAATTAAACCGTATACTTGAATTTTCATTGTATTGTTTTCTATGAAATTGCAGTTTTTTCATTGTTTTTTTTTTTTTTGCATCCTGAAAAGATGTGTGTGGTTTGTATCCCTCTGTGCTGTGTTAAACTTCTCTGTTTGGAAGATAAATAAGCCTTTAAATCCTTTAATATAAATAGTGCTCTCTTTAGAAGAGCTCGCAAAACCTCAGGGCTGGCAACTACCAAATGATTTATAAATACCTGACTTAATCATGAATTTGTTAACAGGAATGTTTTAATAAAGCATTTAACTCACTGAGCAACTATCATGCGTCTAAATAAAAAGATTTACAAATGTACATTTAAACAGTTTATTAAAACATTTCCTTATGCTTTCTAAATCTTCTGAACCACTAAATGAGTGGTTGGTTACGTAAATTAGAAATAATAAAAATATATATATTGTTAATGAGTATGAAAATACAATTAAACTTAGATTAGATATGCTCAAGAACAAACCCTTTATAGCTGCTTACTAATGCTTATTAATCTTGGAATAATGAGTATGCAGTTTATAAACACAGCTAAGGTGTGTGTGTGTGTGTGTATGCATGCAAGTGCTCACACACACACACAATATCAGCAAAATATCCATAAAAAGCGTGACCCTATTGTAAAAATATGTTTGAAAATGACAATTTCATTTCAAATTGTTCATTTTATATTATATTGTCTCGTTAGATATATTTATTACCCATACCTGCAATTGTACTGTGAAAAAAAAAAAACACTTTTGAAAAAAAAAAAAGAGCTTTTATGCATTCACAGTAAAAACTCAAATGTTTTTTACTGTACATTTTCTTTAATAGATTTAAAAAAAAAAAAAAATAGAAATAAAAGATTTGCTGGAGTTGTCTCCCCCATTAATTAATTCAACGATCATCAGTTTGGTAATCATTTTTCCTGACTACTTAAAACGGATCCAAACGCTATTAAAGAACAGTGAAAGCATGAACGTGAACACATGCTGTGGTCTTGTGTCCTGCGGCTCAGTGATTGGCTGCTGCGGTCTGCCGCAAGGATGTCAGGCCGGTTGAAGGACTGAGCGTGTGAGTAATGAATAAGCGCTGTTGACTGCAGGCCTTCAGACGCATCCACTCACCAACAACACATTTACATTCTTGCTCAGTTCAAAACGCAAACAGAAAGACAAGTCAAGGATACACAGAATCCTCTAAGACCGTATGGACGTTTAAACCTTAGCTAAATGCATTATTAACGCAGGGTCTAAAACAACATAGATATGATTGATAGGGTTGCTTTTCACTGGAGAAAGCAATATTATTGATAGGGGACTCGCAGATTTTGACGGCACCCATTCACTGCAATGCATAATTCCTCCTAGATTTCACAAAATGCTAATATGTCAACGTTAACTATACATTTGGCCTAATTTTCTTCAGCTTTGTCTGTTTCCTCGAGTATTTAGCATTCAGTCTGAGTGGACGCCTCAATGCTAAAAACATCCAGGTTTACTAGCAGCACGCTCCAGTGCAAACCCTAATTTAGCATTAACTACCGTCAGGGTTTACTAAACACACGCTAAGAACAGTTAGCATTGAGAAGGCATAGGCATTTTCACCTACGCATGTGCATAGAAGTTTAACTTTAAGACACTTTAGTACCTGACAGCATCAGGTAGATCTCAGAACTACAGTTTAGAGTAAAAAAAAAGAATGCTTTTGAGAACAAATGATGTAGTTGTTCACCTGAAGTGGTTAAAATTAAATTAAAACTGCTGCTTAAATAAATTTGACATGATTAACAAACCATGTTTAAAAAAAAAAAAAAAAAAAAAAAAAAGCAAACAAACAAACACACACACAACTTTGTGATAGTGGCATTTATTTGGTGCCACGATAAATCGGTTCATTTAAAAAAGAAAATGAAAAAAAAAAAAAAAAAAAAGTTAAATACTAAAGTCAATAGTACACAGAAATAAAAGAGAACATTAAAAAAAGTCAAGTATAGACAACCAAAAAAATCCTGTACAAAATGTTACACTCATAAAGCATGTAAAACCCATCTTAAAAACACAAGTCACAAGTTCAAACGCTCCTCTTCAGACACGGTGGCTCAGACGCTTCACTTCCCCATACTGCTGAGAATATTGGCCTGTGAGGGGAAAAAGAAATTACGACTCAGAGGAAATCTTCTAAATCACATTCTAGCGTGCTTCTCTCCAGACACATCATTAAAAGATCCGTAGCAGACACACATTACTGACACAAACCTTTATGAAAGAGGAGAAGCGTTTAGCTGTAATGCCTTCGAGTTTCCTCAGATCTTCCAACTAAAAGAAAATAGAGAGAAAACTAAGTAGTACACGAGTCGTGAATCTCCACGTCGCAGGCAAAGAGCCAAGCTTATACCTGTGTGAAGTCCCCATGAATCTCTCTCCAGCCCATGATCAGTTTGGCTTTCTTGTCTCCGATCAGCTGCAGGCTCTTGAGGTCCTTCAGCGAGCCGGAGTTCAGCGTCTGCAGGATCTTCTTCCGGGACTGCTCTAGTAATGCTGAATCCAGGTGGGACTCCCAGTTGACGCCGTCAGCAGAGGGAGGATCCGCACCTCCGTTCTCCTTCCCCTCGCACACCTTATCAGCAGAAGACCTCCTTCAATCATCACGCCAAGCAATGATACTTTGATGTTTGACGGCTTTTAATGAAAACTGGAGAAATTTATGCCCATCTTGATTCACCCAAAATTTGAATCAAAACTTCCAATAGCATGCTTCAAAGTTCAAGGAGTAGTTCACCCCAAAATTTTAATTTAGTCATTTGATCACCCTCAAGTAGTTTCATACCTGTGAATTTCTGTCGAACACAAAAGGAAGACATTTTTAAGTAAGTCTGTAACCTGGCCGTTTTTGGTCACCATTGACTTCCATGTTTTTTTTTCCCCTACTATGGAAGTCAATGGTGACCAAAACAGCCTGGTTACAGACTCTCTTCAAAATAGCTTCCTTTGTGTTCGGCGGAAACTCACATTGTTTGAAAGTGATTGACAGGTTTGGAACTACTTGAGGGTGAGCAAATTAATGAATTTTCCTTTTTTGGGTGAACTAGTCCTTTAAGCTGGAAGCACCGAAAACTTTGTCGTAACTATTTAATTCCTCAAAATTTCCTGGGTGTCACAATGTTAATTATTGGTGTGCATCGCAATACACAACCTGCAGCACACTGACCTCTGTTTGGACGCGTTTCTTCTTCTTCTTATCCAGGATTTGTGAGGGTTTACACACCACAGCGCACTGCTGCAAGGGCAGTACCTGAGAGACTGAGATGTGTTTGGACAGTTAAAAAACCCCCAAATTTAACAAATACAGTCTGAAATGTTGTCTAAAGAACGTGTACTCAACCTCAGGTCATCCAACATGTAGTCTCTTTGAAACAGATTGGGAGAAATGTCCAAAAATGATAAAACAAACTCTGCAGTTCATCAATGAGATCTTGTGAAGTGAAAAACTGCATGTTTGTTAAAAACAAATTCGACATTAAGGCGTTTTAACGTTATACTGCCGATTACAGCCAAAAGGGGAGTCCACTGTTTGTAACATTTCAGTGAAAAGGTCCATCCCCTGTTCAAACCAAAAATCCCAAACATACAGGTTTAGAACTATTTTGCTTGTAGACCGAATAAAGAGAAACATACACTAAGCAAAAAACGGTTTTTCACTGCATCTTAGCTGCTAACAACAATTTAATGTTAAATTGGCTTGTTTCTTACAAACGTGGAGTTCCTCTGGATTGATGCGAATTACTTGTAGATCACTGATGTTTAACTCTCGTTCTCACGGCACCCATTCACTTTCAGAGGACGCATTGAGCAAATGGAGTGCTAAATTTCTCGATGAAGACATAAACTCGCATCTTGAATGACATGAGGTTAAGGACATTTTCGGTGAATTTTCAGGACGTTTCAGTTCACGGTTTTCAAGCTGGAACCACAGAAGCCGACAGTAGCGGGACGAGAGGGGAAACGGAGCAGAAACGCTTTGAGCCCAGAAGAGCAAAAGCAACTGCATCACCACAGAAACATACAGCACAACTCAACAGGCAGAGAAGAGAGAGCAGGGAAAACACTTCAAATGGTCACGAAACACTAAACCACTTAAATCACCACTGGGTTCTCATGCATAAAGAGTGTCCCGGGAGGACTCTAAGGATGAAGTGAAGCACATCCTACCCTGTAACGGTGTGACAACCGCCTGCTGTTTGCGTGGTTTGGCGGCTGTAGACTGTTTTCTGTGCAGTGGGGGCAGATCCGTCTTAAAGAGAAGTGCATCTTTGGCCTCTTTTTCAGTGGTTTCATTCTGCTTGTTAAACATGTTTGCTTTGTCCTCCAGCTCCTTCTGTTTCTCCTTCAACATCTATGGGAAGACAGCAGAACGTATATTTGAAATCAGCCACTGGTTGATGGGGAGGTGGTTTTCCACACCGAGCGCTCGTGCCCATTTGAAAACTAGGTTTGTGTGGATTTAGGTACAGTTTGCAATTGGTATTAATCTGGCCTAATTTGCAATCTGGCCCAATGATGGATTAACTACATGTTTGTCTCACTGCTGCTTATATCATCTCCTGCAAAGCACTGAAATTTGGGCTGTCAAATTGATTAAATCGCATCAAAAATAAAAGTTTGTTTCCATGGTGTGCGTTTATATATGCATGCATGAGAATTTATTTCACACACATATGCATACATAAATACACACACACACACACACACATATATAAAAAACACCTAAATATTAAATATGCATTAAATAATTCCATAACAACGTAAATATGCGTTAGTGTATGTGTATCTCCTCCAGAATTCAAAAGCTTGGGTGATGCTACGACAAACTCTGATCAGCACCAAAAATAGAAAGACAAGATTAGAGTTTTCCAAAAAGGTTAGCCAGTAGATTTTTGGAACAGTTTTGTGGACAGATTATCTATTATCTAAGTCTGCAGTTCCCAATCCTACAGACTCACTTCTCTGATTGCATGCAAAGGATTTGCAACTAAATATTAGCTTTAAGCTTTTACATTTGCTTTGACTTCAGTCGTCTAGATACTTATGCTCACATCAGATACTCATTCACAAAGTTTTTTTTTTTATACACACACACACACACCTCAAAAAATTGGAATAATTGTGAAAATTTTCTTTTGCAACTTTTCAAAACTTTCATATATTGGACATTCATTACATCAAAGACTACACAAAGACTTTAAAAATCTTAGATGTTCAAAATGTGAGAAACATACACGGATAAAAACACCCCGTGCTTCCAACGAGAAGAGGAAGTGTGTCTGTTTCTGTTTGATGACTGAATTTGTGAAATGGCGAATGATTAGCAAATAAACGTCACACCATTAAGCTTTCTAATAAGAGCTGCATGTAGCCCATTCGAGCTAGCACTGGATGCTTGTTACAAGAAGTTTTACAGTGATGGTCTTCTGGACCATTACCTAATCATCAGTCTTCCCCATTACAGCAGCTTCAATTAACAAGAGACACCTGGAATTTATACTGTAGGGAAAGTGTGTACGATACCTGTATTTCTTTACGGGACTGTGCTACAGTTTTGAGCAGGTTGAGTCTTTCCCTCTCAGCTGAGCCCATCATCATCTTCTCTAGAGCCATGAGTCTGTCCAGAACCGACGAATCTGGGGAACTGAAACACTTAAGCTATTAACGCACGTACATCTGCCAGACGGCATCGCATTATACATACGTGTCAAAAAATTTGAATGAATTTATTTTTATGGAAGTATATATATATATATATATATATATATATATATATATACACACACATACATACAATCTAGCACGTTCATTAATATAGCATAACTTATACAGTATCGAATAGTGTCATGACAAGATTAAGCCTTCAATTTTCAGCTAAAGGGATTTAATTATTAATTGCAGAGCATCGTCTAGATCAGCTCAGTTTCAATAGGATCTCTGTAATCAAATCAATGATAATTGCTAGACATTAAGTGTCTGGTTTGTGCAATAGGGATTTTTCCTACGATGGCCTACTGCACAAACGCTCACGCAGTAAACTAGTTCATCAGTTGTGACAAGCGGTTTTACCTCTGTGGATGTACGGGCGGTGATGAGGACTGTTCAGCTCTCTTCCCCTCTTTAGACCTTTTGTTCTGGGGCTCACCGGAACCTCCAGCCTCCCGTTCCTCTCTGGCTCTCTTTCCAGGAGCTAAGAGTGAAGGGATATAATTACTGCATATCCTGTTGTTATCATATGGAGAGAGCCTAATACCGCACCGCTCACCAATCGTAGGAGCCAAAACGGTTTCCCTGACAAAGGGCCGATTGACGATCTGCTTGGACTTGGCGGCGGAGTTGAGGGCTGAGAAGGTGTCAAAGTAATATCTGTACTCCGGTGCGATGTTTGTGATCATGACGGAATGAGCCGAACCACCCAGAGAGTCCTGCAGCAGACGGGTCAGTTTACTGTCTCTGTAGGGCACGCGGCCCCCGGCCCCTGCGTTCAGAGCGTCCACCACTTTGCTGAGGGTGAAGAGGGACAGGTTGATGGCTCCGCTCTCTTTCAGACGGATGCCCTGATTTCCCGTGCGCCGGTTGTCTTCTGAACCTGCCAGGTCAACTAAATACAGCTTGCCCGTTTGCTGTCGGTGAGGCGGCCCGCGCTGAGACTTCACTACCTGAGAGCAAACATACACGTGTGTGAGAGCCGGTAACGTCATGGTTTAGATTAGGGTTAATCGAATAAAAAAAAAAGCTTAATCACAATATTTAACTCCTAATCTGCTATTTCAAATGCTTTAAATTTTGATAAATCAAAAAGGATATACTCAGTTTAATAAAATAGTAAAATCTTGTCCTTAAGCTGTAAAAATTCTGGATCGTTTTACGATTTACTACAAATGCATTAAAAACAGTGGTGATTAATTTAATGCATAATTTAATAATTCTTAACCTAGTCAAATTAAATTGAACATTTCCATTAATTTTTTGGCAAAACAGAGCTTAAATTAATGGTAAACAATTAGCATTAATTTTAAAAATTAAATAAAACTAAAATATAATTATTAAATCTGCTTTTGCATGCATTTTAATATACAGTAACAAAATAGTGTTAATACAACTTTGACATTTTAAGCAGTATTTTGCAATATATTTAGACCTTTGTTCACAGAGCAATTAGATTAACTGTACTGCCCTACAGCTGATTCGCCCAATTTTAAAATACGTTAAATTTTTTAAGTGGAGACCACAGGGCAGAAATCTAGGGCCCTATGTATACAATGTTACTCTAAGTGTTATGCTGGCTCTGCCAAATACAACCAGTAGACGTTAAGTAGCAGTGGTATTTGTGTGATGGAGAGATTTAGTGTCAGCACCAGACATGAGTGAAGACATGTTCATGGTCAAACCTTTATGAGGAGGATGGCGTGACTGCGGCTGGAGCGCTGATTGAGTTTAGTAGAGGCCGTGGTGCGGTTTAGACTCGCGGGGACAAAATGGGTGTCGAAATCGCTAAAGGATGAAAGCGGTGTGTGCGTTAAACCAGGAATGAGGATGTTTCTGTCCTTGTCTTCACGGATGGGCAGGTCCTGGGAACCCGGGGACAACAGGTCCAGCACCTACAGATACACAGCGCATCAATATCCCAGAACAGCTAACAGTATACAAAAAACCCACCAAAAACAACAGACTAGCATTCAAAAGATTTTATTTAATTTAAAAACGCAACAGTAAAAAAATAAAAACATACATTTCAAATAAAGGCCGTTTTTTCGTATTGTATTTAAAAAAAAAAAAAAAGCTGAAAAACTTAATTGATGTTATTAAAGCAGCAAATCAAAACGTATGACCTTTTCATTGTAGATCTCAAGGTAAGACATCCCAACTGAGTATTCCCAACCATCCTGCTCCTTTTTCTGAGCTTCAACCAGCTTGAAGACCTCTTTGACAGCTCTGGGAATAATGCCTGGCTGCTCTTGACTGCCGAGCATAGTGTGCGTCTTTCCTGGGTGAAGGAATAAGACTGTGAATGGACTATATTACGGCACGTCATAATAAAGAAATATTCTCAGGTAAAAAAGAAATAAATTATATTAAAATCGAAAAAGGTACATTTACATGACATATGTAGAAACATACAGAAAATAATTTAATTTGTATTCAAGCGTTTGGCATAGACAATGCAAGTAAAATAAAAAATGTTACCTATTTATTATTTTTTTCTAGCTGGGTTTATGTATGAATGAGGTAACTGTGACTTTACATGACCGTGTACGTCTTTCTATGGCTGAAAAAACACGTTTATAGTTCGCATTTTGTGAAAAAACTGACAAAGTTTGAAAGTTGATACTTTATTTCCGATTAAAAGTAGCAAAGAACAAAACTTGTTTGTGATTATTCGATGCCAGCTGCGCTACAAATAGCCTAATGAATGGAACAAAGACGTGAAATTTACTAGTTTTTAAAATAATTATGATATATTAATAATGAATCATATTATTTTATTAAGAATTCAAAGTAGGTCTAAATATAGCTTCAAAACATACAAGCAAATATAAAGGAGGAAAAGACAATTAGGCATTATAAAGAAAAACCACTTATTATCTGGGAGTGTTAAGTATCAAGTTTACAAAATCATAATTTCTTTTTTAAATCAGCATTTGATTATTACAGACGAGATCACAGACACTGGCAGCTTTAATAGACTGCTTTCACACTAATTTCCACATATCAGATGTTTAGTCCGGTCGGTTATGTTTCCAGATCAGTTTACATCAATTTTGTATCATATGTTTTTAAAATCATAATCCTATTTCCACCTAATGATTCTCTTTCAGTTGAAGACATGGGGGTAGGAGGAAAGGACCAGATAGTGTTTTCAGGCTCCCCAAAATACAGTTTTTAGCAGAAACGTGAACACCTCCTGAATAGGAATATCACCAGCATGTGAAGAGACAGAGAAAAGTAGTTATACCTGCTCCAGTGGGTCCGTAGGCAAAGACACTAGCGTTCTGACCATTGAGGACGAGAGGGAGGGTGGGCTTGACGGAGGTCAGGAACACTTCCTGCTGTGTGGTTTGTTCTCCATGAAACACGTCAAACCTATAAACATAGATAATTTTATAATAAACGCGTAAATCATGCACAAATAAATAAGGTATAATTCCAGCAGTATAACACTAAGTGTTTCCATTTTATGAACCATTATAAATGTGTAATTATATATATACACACACACACACACACACACATTATATATATATATTTTTAATATGATGGCGTTGTAAAACCATGCTGAAAAAGTGTTTAAAAAAAATAAAGCTGAATGCAAATGACAAATTAAGACCTTCTAAGTTAATTTTTTTTCTCATCAAATTAGAAAATATAGAAACTTACAAAAAGCCTTTATGAGTAATAGCGTAATGATAAATAGTCACATTACATTTTTTTTCTTTACATTTACCTAAAACTAATAGAATCGTACTTCATGCAAAACATATAAAAAGTAAAATTAAGTATAAAAAGAGTGTTTCTCTCCCTGATAACCCAAACACGTTCAGTTTAATAACAGCACCGAGACCATGACCTGCTGAAGAGCTCAACACTGAAGGAGAGAGGACGAGAGGGATGAAGAAAAAAAGAGAGGCATTTAAAACGCCGGACTGACTGGTACTGCAGAGTCTCAGTGGCGTTCCTCCAGTTGATGATCTCCAACTTCTGTGGGTCCAGACCCCTGACACAGGGCCCCTCTCCCTTCTCGTCCTGCTTGTCCATGTAGGGTCTGAGCCGAACCGCCACACGAACCCGAGAGGTCCGCTTGGATCCAGAAGCACCATCGTTCACAGCAACACGCTGTGCCATATCTAGAATATACAAAACACACACACACATAGATCCTGACATCGAAGCATGACAAATAACTAATAAAGACAGCCATGTATGTACTCCGGGTGAAATGCATTTAGTTTTTATCTCTGTAAGGCCGCTTATTTAAAGCGAAGACGTGCTTCCTATTTAAAAAGCAAAACAAGCACATTCAACGTGAATAATGAGGTTATATTACACTTACCTATTGTGTTGTACAACTATTAACCCACGTCTCGGTTTACGCAGACCGGTCTCTGGCAAACTATAAAGTGTTTTGATAAACAAACTTGATTCAGTACATCACCGCATCTCTTCAACAATGGCGCCTGTCGTTCCTAGCACGGTTATTTTCAAAAGATGAACGCCCCGCCCCCTCCGCCAAATTCAACCAATCACCACCCTCGAATCCAGGAGCCCGAATTCTTCTTCGAGATGTTCACGAGAGGCACAGACTCGATGTATCGCCATCACTCGGCGGTATGGTGGAATGACAGGATTTTTTTTTTTTATAAAACGATATCAAAAATAAGATTTGAAAAAATATATATATTTAATTTACAGAAATAGCCTTATCCAAAATTCATCCCAGCCGCTTAAAGCTTCCCAACCACCTTTAGTTTCTTAAAGTTGGTCTACAAGGGGTTCCTATTTACCAAACATACCTTTTTTTATTTGATTTAAATTAAACCTAAATTTGCAGCATATGATTTGCGTATGCCAACTAAGCTGGAACCTTTTAACAGCTACAAATCATTTTGTCAATATTACAGTCACAACAGAAATCAAGAAAAAAAGTGAATAACAACGAAGAATTAATTTATAAAAGAGTTATTTATTAAAAGCTTGCTTACTTGGGGTAATGTACACCCCTTTTCTAAAGACACACACACACACACACACATGTGCACGCAGCCGAACACACACACACACACACACACACACACACACACACACACACACACACACACACACACACACACACACACACACACACTTCAAACATCTTACAATTTACTTTATGAGTGTGCCAATATTCATAAAATATTAATGCTTGATCTATGTGCAAATTCAGATTCTACATTTTGGTACCAAAAAAAAAAAAGAAAAGAAAAAGAAAATATTGCGCCTTTAATGACAATGTACAAGTCTTAGCATTTCCAATTTACAGTAAAAGGCTCTGCAGTACTTTCTTTGTAAAGTTCTATGTTACAGATGCAAGTATTAAAGAATAATAATAATAATAATAATATACTAAAATTGACACCTAAACATAAACATTTTAATATTATTTGTCTATATCACATTGCAAATGAAAAAACCTGCAGTGTTTTTCACTACTCAACAGAAAGACAAAAGACCAAAAGGAAAGCAAAGTTAAACTAACTATTTAACCGACCCGCTTTTTCCATAGCTAGAAAAAACAGGAGTAGCTGTAAACTATTTTAAAAGAAAGATCACTGATATTCTTACACAACTTCCTCTCTCTTTAAGTCTAAAAGCGAACATAACGCGTTATTTTAAACTACGTTTTAGCTACACAGTTTTAAAATGTGCAGGCCGACATTTAAACTGCTCATGTAAAGCGTTTCAGTGATATTAATATATTAATCATAGATGCAGCTGCTCTAGATTTCTGCAGCATCTCTATTCACAACCTGCCGCGAAATGCTCTTTCCTTCGCGGATCTGTCACATACTGGACTGAGATCAGCTTTTGCGCCGTCGCCTCCGGCATCCGAGTGGGTTTTTAGCATTCAGTGCGAGTTCGCGTAAATCACATGTGGAAGACCGACTCGAATTCGTTGAGCAAGAACTCTACGATCTGGTTTTGGAAGACCATGTAAGTGGCGATGTTTGCCGTCTCCACCTCGGGTTTGAGCAGCGTCGGGCCGAAAACGATAGCCACGTTCTGCACAGTCATTCTGTTCTCATCACCGTGTTGAATGACCCTGAAAGAAAGAGACGTACTGTAGATACGTGCCAAGATTTGTTTAGAAAAAATACGTCAACGCGTGCCTTTAAAGTAAACGACGTACTTGCGTAAATGGCTGAAGAGGGCCTCCATCGTGTCACGGTTGGGTGGCGGCAAAGACCGTACCAGGTTTCGCATGTGTGCTATTTTACTGTAATAATCTGGGATTTCTAAGCACAAGAAAAATATTAAATTAATTCAAATATAGAGATAGATAGACCGAAATTGTTTTATAATTATTAAATAACAAATGTTTAATAAAAAAATATTATTAAATAACATAATTATTAAATAACAAATAAAAATTCAATAAAGATATCAATATTATTAAACGAGTCATAAAAATGTGAGCATTGTGGAATCAAAAAAGGAGGAAAAGATTATTTCATATCTGTTATATTTTCACTACAAATTATATTTTCATGAAAACAATTATATTCAATAAAACACTACAGTAAAAAAAAAAACTACAATAAATCGTAATACAACTCTACAATATTATACTGTTACACTATTCATACGCTATTTACATTACAAACGTGTATTTATGAGTATAATAATTTGAGTGAAGAACTGAAAAATGAGCAGGTTTTTAGAAAGTGTTCTCCTCTTGTTTTCGTAAGCAGAACTTGAGCTACACAAACTATTTTATTTCAATTCGATAATTAAAGAAAGGCCGTCTGCCAAAAGAGTTCACAAATATCGATGTCTTAAATGTGCTTCCTGGAGAGCAACTAGAGATCTAGTTTCTATGTAAAATCCATTCAGTGGTGGTCTTACTGATGCCGTTGATGAAATCATTGAAGAGATTGTAAGGGAAGAGAGGCTCCTGCAGCTCTCTGAAGAAGAGCTTCAGCGCTCCTGTGATCACATGGATGTCCCAGTTTCCCTCCTCCAGGTCCAGATCCTCTGGAGAAACACACAGAGAAGCACAGCGAGTCAACAGGACAGTGGGACAACAGCAGTCAATGAAAGTGGAAGTGTCACGGAAAAGCATTACTAATCAGAATAATTACGAACAGAATAATATCTTTCTTAATGCAAATGCATTAGTGAAGAAACTAAGAAGCTGTAATAGAGATGATCAAATCCTGGGGCACACTGATGGATTTTACCATGATCTGCTTTGAAACGCAGTTTCTGGATGACCGCCAAATTCCCGCTAACTCTGTAGAGCCCATCGATTCCTAGACCTGATGGAAAACAGCAATAAAAATCAGTTCAGGCCCATTTAGTAAGCAGCTGCATTTTTAGGTTATTTTCGTATTCATCATCCTATCAAAATGCTTGTTATGCATTTAAAAAAACGTTTCGGATGCGGTGGGCAAAACGTGACTGAGACGACTGCTCTTCCTCTCATATTCGTCATCTTAAAAATTTTACGTGCACAGAAATCTTGCACACTGAGTTCGATGCGCATTAATTAATCTGAGGACGATTTTTCTTCTTTCTTAAAAAGAGAAAACAAAGAAAATACTAGGTCCATCCTGTCATAAGAGATAGGTAGGAGCGTTACTAAGGATAAGATGATATCAAGAAATACGTTATTACTTATTAAGAGCGGGATTATCAGGTTGTGAAGTTTTCAGAGACAGTTTGTAAACCTGATGGACACAATGCGAGGTCAATTTTTTTTTCAAAGTGCAAAAAACGGACAAAAAATTCAGACCCATTGCGCAATGAACTTAACGGCGCTTGTAAAAATGACAGAGATGGCCAATCAAATTAAAGTAGGAGGGCTTTACACAAAAAACAAACATTAATTCCAGTGTAACACTTCAGTTTGTAATGATTAGATGACAGCGAGGTCATATAAAATAACTAAATATTTAATATTCGACAACTACTATAGTACTATATTAAACAATGCACAGCAATAACCGGTTATGAAAGCTAAAAATGAAACCCTTTAATTCTCCACTTAAAATAAATAAAATAAAACACCTTTTTTCTCTACTGTCCGGATGCATTTCTCCACAAAGCTGGGCACCCTCGTCCTTTCCTGGCTGCAAAGATTGTGCAAGTGACATCCGAATACATTTTCTGTGGGAAAAGGATGAAAAAGGTCACATCAGAATCGTTTTTCATTGAACATCTTCTGTACACAAAGCAGTATAAACGGATGAGGGACCTCTGATATATCCCTTGTCTTTGACCGACTGTAAGGTGGGCCGCTTGAGGAGAAACTTCTTCAGTTTGGTACGGACCTTCTTCTGATCTGCTTCAGATGTTGAAGTGGACGAAGGATGACGAGTCGCTAATGAACAGAAAAGTACATTTTCATGTTCAAATAGTTTAAAAAGGACCTATAAAACATATATACGTCATTTAAAGGTCAATGGTATTACATTCATTTTATTAAACCTACTGATTTTAAATATCTTTGCAGTTATTTTTTTAAATAAATGATACGCTTTAAATGTCTAATTTAAAACGTCGATGTTATCAAGCACCCATAACATCACCTAAATTACGAAATATTAAAGTCAATATTAAATGTGTGTTCTGAGTTTGCCACGCCACATAAAAATGCGTTATTAACCTCCCAGCCAAATTTTAATGCAAAAAAATGTGAAGTAAATAAAATAAAATATGAAAAACCCTCTCTGCTCTCAAATGCTGTGGGCGTGTCCGAAAATGTAAAAAACGGTATAACGCCACCATTAAGTATTATATAGTTCACGGCCTTTGTAGCATGTCTCAACAATGCATTTCTAACATTTATAATGCGTTTACAAACAATTCTCAAAAATGACTCGACTTAAAAGATTGAATATTACCAAAACAAATGCGTTACTTTCATTAAAATTAGACTTCTACCAGAGAGTTAAAAATCATTGGAAGCACTACCATTGCTCATAGTTCTTTTGTCGAAGGGTCTGTCCTCTCTGTCTAAGCTTGAGGACTTGTCGGCGACTTCCTCCTCGTCCTCAGAGTGGTGCGCTTCGGGATCCTGACGCAGATCCTGGCCCAGAGCGTCGCAAGAAACGCACGATTGTAGATTAGTCCCGAAAGAACGAACAGATTTTGTCAGTGCTCTTTTTCGCACACTCACCAGCTGGCGTATGGTATCCGTGATGATTTTATACCAGTCGGTGATGATGCTCTCGGTATCGTACTGGATCAGGTACTCTACACCGGTGCGGCTCTTGAGCTGAATGAGCAAACACGCGTGGAACGTCAGGGAAACACGCTAGCGAAACATACAGAACGATCATCCAGCAACGGCCATACCTCCAAGACATTTTTCTTGCTTGATTTGTCCTTGTTTGCCCTGTTAAGCGTCGCCCCTTTCAGGTCCACTGTGAATTCTGGGACTATCTGATTCGTTTTGCCCTGCGTGATATAAAACGCATTTAGCGCTGTGTAACAAAAATGAAATAAAGTAAACTCCACATTCGGTGTTTGCTTCTCACCGATGCTCCTGCTGGTGATTTGGGATCTTTATGGAACGTCAGTATTCCTCCATGAAGAACCGTCCAGGAATTACTCCAGTTCTTCCTGTGGGATGAAGGTTCACCCATTGGTGAATGTAACATAAAAAGCTAACAGTAAGCGATGCATTTAACATTGTTATTCATTTTAGTTAATAAAAATACAACTGCTCATTGTTACAGTGGTTTATGTAATAATACTAAAAGATAGAATTTTCGATTTTGATGCATTAAGACATGTTGAGATTTCTACTGAGTGAGATTAAGAAATGCTTTTTTGCATGTATATATATGTGGTAAGCTATTTGAACCTTATTGTAAAGTGTTACCACTTTCAATATCCCCACTGATTGAAGTTCATGGTGACTGACTTTACCTAATTTTCTTCCCGTTTTCAGACACCTTCGTTTTGTTCAGGATTCCAGCCTTTTCCAAGTTCGAAACCTGAAATGATAATAAATTATTGAGTTAATGCAGCTTCTCTGTGCGGAAGAACGTACGGGACAATGTCTGACATCGTGAAGGTAAAGTAAATTATAGCCTTTAAAGTTCACCTTAAAACGTCAAGCAGAAAATGTAGATTACTGCTTAACTGTTTTACCTTTTTAAGTGTGCAGTAACGGTTTTGGCATTTAACGCTCCATTTTACTCTTTAAAATGCACATACAGTATAATAAAATAGTTTTTTAGCACAATGTCAAGAACAGTTTGAGCTCAAACCCCTTAACCACGGTAAAACTGTACTATCTGAACCTTATATGCTTTATAGCCACATTTAGCAGTTTAGAGATGGCTGCTAAGATAAGATTTGAGTTCATATGTTGCTTTTTTTTGAGTATATTCAAATACAACTGGACATACTTATAAATCCAACATCATATAAAGAGCCGTGCAATAAACGATAGACAACATATCGCAGTTGAGATTTGCTAGTACAGTATATATGCTTATATACACTGTTAAAATGCATTAATTGGAATACATTCACGTTAATTCAATGCATTATTTGCCCTTTCTTTGTAATTATTTGTTAAATGTAATGAACAGTAATGACATTGATTTTGCTATTGGTTTGAATAGTTCATTTAATTTCAAATAATATTATAGTACTACCCTCGTAAACGTCAACGACAAAAAATACGATGTCTTGATATCATGTCCAAAACTCATGGTATGGTGTATCATACATTTGGTGCTTATTCTATGTATTTAAGAGGGCGGCAGCCACTAGGCTGTATGTCTCAGCAGTAACCACCAGGGGTAAGTGTGGTGAAATAATACTGCTGAGGATTTCCTTATCAGATGTTTTCTAATCTTAGATCCTTCTTCATGTGATGTGATCTGTTTGGTGTGTGCCGACTGTATTTAATGAATTAAACGGGTCATTCTTATAGTCATAATCAGAAACTTAATTAGACTTTCGATTGCTCCACTAGTCCTAACCTGCATAAATATTTTTACTCGGCATGTACCGCGTAACTGCATAATTACATCTTCCTGTGCAATTTATGAAACACCCTTTTATAATGACATTACCAAACCCAAAACGTACCCCAGACATAAGAGAGAGAAAAACATTTTTAATAATGACATGGCACGTCTGCTCATCAGCTCATAATTCATGCCAGTAGCCACGCTATGGGTGTAAAATGACCACATGAATAACGCCTGAAGACGATGCCTTCATTCACGGATTTCACTGTAAAACTGTAATTAGAATTTCTATTTAAAAGGGCATAAATGTTTAATGTGGAGTCTTACATTATGCGGCATCTCGGGACAGCTGTAGATATCATTGTCTGACGTAAGCTGAGGATATGATGAGTGACTTTTCTGTTAAGAGAAAATAGCATGGAAGTAAGTACAGTAATATACTAGAAACTGAAAGTTTTATTACACAGCTGCAGTGTTTGGATTTTAATTACGCCGCATTTTCTTAGTAAATTAGTAAATACAATGAGCAAAACCCGTGACGCATTTTAGTGCCACCTCAAAAAATACAATTAAATCAAATTTGACGTAATGAGAAAAAAGGCAAAATATTTCAAGAATAAAGTCAAAATGATGAGGATCAAGTCGGAACGCTTCAGGAAAAAATGTATTAACAATTTAAATTGTATAATTTGTTTTTGAGAGTAGCCTATTGGAAGAGTCCATTTTAAGGACTTGCAGAAACAGCTTGATATCAAGAATGTGGTATTTATTAATAGACTGATCTTAATATAAGCTCAGCATCAACATTTCTCTGGGGTTAATACACTACAGATATATGTCAGAAATCATACCAAGTGTCATAGACATGGGTCAGTATACCTTTCATTCTTCACATGTATTGAATTAAAAACAACAATAAAATGGTATAAAGTTTTAGGTGGGTTCCAACTCGTTAACATTAGTTATTTTATCATTTCTGAGATATATAATAAAATATAAAAAAAACAGTATTGCCTAATTTAAGGGCATGTATCATTGTAATCAGAAAGACTATTTACTCACACGCCCCCCAAACAGAAGCAAAACACATTATAAAGACAGTATTGGTTGTATTTGGCTATAAAACTGACAGATTTTGAAAGTTGAGACTTTGGAAAATCTCCCGGTGCTCACAACCGAGACCATTTGCATGCACAATAGGCTAATATACTCTCAAAATATTTATTATAACTTTAATGTCTACTAAATAATTATTGTATTTTCAACTTTGTTCTCTTAGTATTTCGACTTTCTCCTCGTACTATTTCGACTTTGTTCTTGTAATTTATTCTCATTTATTATTTTTTTATTTTTTTATGTGCAGCTAAAACTCACATTGTACAAACCTGAAACGACGTATAAAGCTAAAAACCTTTTACATTCGAAAACTTTTACATTTAATAGTGTGACTTCTAAACCTGTCGTGTCACGTAAATCAATACAGTGGTAAATGTCTTTGTGCACTTTTGTAATGGACACGATGGAAGACTCCACTGTGAACACGAAATGACGTGTGTGTCAATATACAACAATGCCCTAGAAAGTCAAATGCAGAGAAGACCATTTAAATAGATTTTAACTACATTTTTCAGCTCCGCACCAATAAGGTAAACACCATCAGAGTATGCTAGTGTGAACACAACTGAATCTCCGTGAATCAGTTCAGCCAAAAGTAAAAATGTTAAGTTTATACTTGAAATAACAGGATCTAAAAAACTGAGTGGGTAGGAGGGATGTAAATAGAGCAGCTCTATAACCAACCGAGTCTCAGGTGCATACTAGAGCCTATTTAGAAAACACGGTCACTAAGGACACGCGAGAAGGATCAGGTGTGCATCACATGCGTCAGGGCATCACTCTTTGTTTATGAGTGTGGGTGGGCTGCTGGATCTGCTCAACACAGGAAATTCTGAGAAAATGTGCGAGTACATACATCTTCGTGGTATCCTGCACTGTGCCTCCAGGTCTGCTTGGATCCCATTGTATCCTGCTCGACTGTGGCCCCATTTCGCACTCCATATTGTCCTGGACTTCCAGAGTACTAGAAGTGTGAGAGAGAAATTGTATTCAGAAGTGGTACTTTTATTACATTTTCATTGTTTTTTTTTGAGCGTGTTAGTACACTTTAAAAAAATCTTAGTGTATGTAATTCAAAATTGTAAGTTTAATTCATTTAATTCCCTTTTTTTTATGAAATCCAGCCATTTCTGAGTGAAAATTATAAAAGCAAATACCACATAGTTTTTTCCCCTAGTGTAATAATGACCACCAAATTTTATAAAAGGAAAACGGCAACATGGGCATTCTGCCAAATATATAATTTTGTGTTTTCACTTCATATAGAAAGTCATTTGGCGCTCATACCAACTTGTAAGCCCCAGTTTCACTCATTTTCAGGCGAACTATCCCTTTAAGACAGCGCTTCTCAGCTATCCTTAAGGAGAACGATTCAAATTAGCTTTAAGGTCTGTTCAGGCCAAAAAACGATAACTATAACAATAACTCAAACGATCTCTCTGAAATCAGAGCTATTTCTTACAGCTTAGAAATCACAGAATATGCATAGCTATCATTCTTGGTGTATACAGGCCTTCAGGAGGAGAACATCTGAAAACAGGTCCAAAATGTTCTCGCTGTACCTCAGGTAAGTTCCACTGGGACTTGCTGCCGTCTCGAAGGTAGTAGTACGTCCGTCCTCGATCATCTAGGGACTTGATCCACTGTTAAAAAGACGCTTCATTAAGCTCACCAAATTACAAAGCTAGCCTACAGCCATACTATCACGCACCCCGCTAATAATAGCAAGCTAATAATAATAAGTAAGCCAGCCCAAAACAAGGATGGGTCAGGGGTCACGTCCTGCACCTGCTCCTGCGTGTAGTCGCTCGTGAAGACCCAAGCCCCTTCGTGGTCGATGCTGAGGGTCCAGCCTGGTGGGACGCTGTGATCCAGACTGGCCTTAGGGATCGCGACCTTTTTCACGTGAATCAAGGAATACTCTGATGGCATTGAGAGAGGAGATGCTTCCTCCTCCAGATCTGGAGATGCTGGGTAGTCCTCCTCAGGAAGCGGTGGCTAAGACAATAAAAATAATATGATTTTTTTTTTGAATGTACATTTTTACATTTTGAGTTTCAATACGAAAAGGTATTTTTTAATTACATTTTATATGCAGTTTTTAAATTAAATGAACACATTACATCTTCATAATGGAAACTTCTTATTGCCCTTTATTTGGCAGAAAAGGTGAGCGAGAAGCTGTTATTATTATTAAATATCATTGCAATTTGTTTAATGCATTATTTTGGCATTTTCAATTGTCATATACATTACAAATATTATACTATTTTTAATGTAACTGTAAGCAATATAATAAACTACCCTACTATTAGGGAACAATTGATCAAATCTAAGAAGAAAAAAAATATATTAAAAAAAATAAATAAAATAAGCCAAACCAGCAACAACAACAAAAAATAATAATTAATAGAAAATAATATTTAGACTGCAAAAATAATGCAATGAATATCTTGCTTAATAACTATTTTAAAAAATATTATTTCTTTTTTTTTTTCTTTAAAAATCATGGGCTCTTAAAAATTGCTGTGGACCTATCGACACCAGGAATGATATGACTATAAAATCTAAAAACTATAAAATCATTTGCATGATATACTAAACATAATTTCCAGGTTGACACTCTGAGATCTGATCCAAAGATGACTTAAAATGATTAAAAATAAAACAAAGCAAGCAATAAAATAAGCCAAACTAACTAAAACACTGAAACCAACTATTATCAATAACATAAAAAAACTGTATTTAGAAAGAGATTTTTAAAGTATGATTTCTATATTTTGAAAAATATTTTTTAAATGGTAGAAAACCTCCACAAGCAGTTCTTGTGAGTTGTGATAAGGATAAGGACTTTTCTACAGCGGGTAGCGTAAAGTCTGTCAGTCCCTCACAAGCAAAATACCATACAAATAACAT
The DNA here is from genome assembly GCF_018831695.1 of Puntigrus tetrazona. NCBI lineage: Eukaryota > Metazoa > Chordata > Actinopteri > Cypriniformes > Cyprinidae > Puntigrus > Puntigrus tetrazona. The sequence continues at coordinate 583,889 of NC_056710.1, read as the reverse complement.
AATATGATAACATAAATCCTTCATACCGGGCAATCTTCCAGAAACGGCCCCGGTGAGGTGATGTCCTCTGGAGGATCCCAGGAGCTCTGACCCGACACGGGGTTAAAGAAGTAATGCCTGCCGGTATTCTCATCCAGCACCTTCTCCCACTCTGAGCTCCACCTCGGAGGAGAAGGGACTAGGGGCGAGCCGACGGGAGACTGAGGGAATGAGGGAGGAGAACGGGCCTCCTCCGTCCCCACCGATGACTCCATGGAGAAGCTGAGAGGATACTCCCAGGTGCTGCGGCCCGTAGAGGGGTGGTAGTAGTAATCCTGCCCGCTCTGGTCGTCAGTATGGATCTCCCATCCCGCAGAATCTAAAAGAAGGGTATCGGGAAGGTCTGGGAACTGCAATGGAGAAGTGACGGTACTGGAGGGATCCGGGGTTCCCCGACGCACCCGGGGGAGGTTTACGTACACAGCTGTGAGAGCGCTGTCATCCTCTACCTGATGGACAAAAATGACACCAATAAATGCATACACTACAACAAGGCAGAGGTTTTCAGACATGATGCTAAATACGTTCAAATGCGATGCTCTCTTTGCAAGAAGCCCATTTTAAAAACACTTAAGTGTGCATATATATATATATATATATATATATATATATATATATATATATATATATATATATATATATATATAAAATAATCACAAAGGCACAATTGTTTAAAGAATTAAATACATAATGTTAATTTAAAAAAAACAACAACGTTTATTCCAGCTACTTAATAAAGTTAATTCTCACTTTCAAGTAAGTGCTTTAAAAGAAAACGCATCAAATAAATGCATTATTAAAAATATGAATGAAAAATATCTAAAACCTGATTTATCTTTATTCATATTAACCTAAAATATAGTTACTTTAAAAATAATGTTTTGACAATCATCTTAAGATGCATTAACCGTTTTCAAAATGATTTCTAGATTTTATTTAAAATATATGCGATAGAATGTATAAATTTTTTTACTAAATTTACCTATTAAAAATGTAATTCAGTGTCACAATCTTGTGACAAAACCCATTGTGACACATTAATAGACAAATTACTTTCCCCACATACTAATTAGTCATAATTTTAAAGTTTTAAAATGTGCCAACATCCTAGGTTTTGCCTATTTGTCGCCAAGTTTTTACTCAAACAATACAATTTAACATGCTCCCTTATTCTTTTATATATTTTACAAGTACAAGTCAGAATAAGCGTGTTGTAGACATTTTACTTCTATTCAAGGTGCTTCCTATGGACATAAAATCACTTTGTTCTTTGGTCTTTGACCCATTTATAAATATCAGCTTTGGATAGTAAAATAAAATATGATCTGCTTAGAAGCTACTGAAGAGATCACATTACACAATCATTAAGCGACACTAAGACATATGAGTAACTTGAACCAGATGAGCTTCCACTGTCCTATTGACCTTATATAAACAGGTGATTGTGTCACAAATGTTCAAACGACAAGCAAAACAAAAGTGGTTGGAGCGTCTGATTTCACACCGTCCTCCCACAATCCTCCTAGGCAAAATCTAACAAGGTGATTTCCACTAGGCCTGAAGCTCGTGTGTCCGTTACAGAAAGAAGCGCTTCCTGCGCGCCGATCTCAGGAAACAGAACAAGAGTTGACAGTGTTAAAGAAGAAAACCACAAAGAGATTTTCATCTTTTTTAACTGACGGCCAAAACCCCAGCAGATAAAACTCGCATGGTTCCAATAAGAGAATGAAGTCCGTCTGATCCCACCGACGGTTTTTGTTGCTGTATGTAAATACCACTGCTGTGATGGACATTGTGTTGGTGGGCCTCGAGGGTTTTGTTGTAGTTGTTTGAGGATTCTGCTATTTTAAAACCACATTTAAAAGCAGTGTTTGCCTGCCCTTGTGAAAAAACCGTTATACGTACTGAAAGACAACACTTTCGATTATCAAAACGTAATGGATTCGAATATTTAACTAATGTTATCTGCAGTTAAATGAAAATCATATTTGACACACTTTAAGTTCAAATACGTTACATGTGTATTAGTATGTACACCTAACAACCACATAACAATGCTCTAAAAACCATTCTGAACACTTTTAACAACCACATAGCAACACGTCGACATGGTCAGCGACCACTGCAAGTCTACTTTAGTGAAACTACAGAAGAGTCACGGTATAAATAGGGAAAATACTGAAAGTCTTTGGTTATTTTTGAGCGAGATGCTAACAGATTCAATTATCTATGCTAACATGTCATGTGCTGTATTCTAGCTTCAAGAGAGGCCTATGAGATTTCTGCCAGGCAAAGAAAAGTAACAATAAACCTCTTTTGAACAAATAGTATTCAATCATTCGTGCTGCAAAAGCAGCACAAAGACATGTACTCCTTTTTTATAAAAAGCATATCTGTTAAGTGAAAATGAGTAACAGGCTTTAGTTGGCTCTTTGGGTTCCTTTATCCACCAGGGATTGCAAAATATTTCACCCGGTACACGATACGGAAGAACGAAGATGTGCATGTAGAATGAAGATGGCTGTGGAATAGATGTTTATACGCTTACTGAGCTCACCTTTAGCCTCGAGAGAGGCCTGTACGAGGACACACCTCTCCTGAGAAACGTCTGTGAGAGAGTGAGACAGACAGAGACAGAAAAGAAACAGAAGAGCAAGAGTGACAATCGAAGCACAACAGCGGAAATAAAGGCTATAGTGCATCAGCACGTCACATCCTGGGTCTATATTTACCAGCCTTTGGTGCAGACCAAGCCTGTCTCTGAGCCACAAGTGCCAAAATGCAACTGACAGGAAACAGCTTTATTACTATAATCATCACAAACAACAGCAGCACAAAACACTGAGCGATCAGGATAGGGATAGTTCACCTAAAAAAATTTAAATTCAGTCAAAATGCTATTTACTCAACCAACGCAAACCATATGCGTAAAAACCCATATGGCTTTCCTTTTCCGTGAAATATGAAAGGAGAAGTGTTGAATTTTTGGTCGCTATTTCCATTTTATGAAAGTGAATGGGGATCTGGGCAGTCAGGGTCAAAAATGAAAGTCAATATGACCTATATAATCAATTTCAACAGCTTTGTGTGATGAACAAAAATAAATGTATAGTCTTCGTATCAGTTAAGTTAAAAGTTGCAGTTGTTGATTCTTCTCTGCTGTGACATATACTACTCAAAAATAATTATTTTATTAAAATAAATGTTTAAATAAATGTCTTGCATTTATTTGATTAATACAGTAAAACTGTAATATTATTCACATTTAAAATAAATATTTCTATTTTAATATATTTTCAAACATAATTAATTCCTTGTGATCCAAAGCTGAATTTTTTTTAGCATCATTACTGAATGTTGGATACAGTTAACTACAATCCAAAATTATATTAAAAGAAAAAAATTATACTTTTTTCAACAAAGATGTGTTAAACTGATCAAAATGTCACTCAGTGTCACAAGATATTTAAATAAATGCTTTCTCTTCATAAAAGTATCCAAAAAAAATGGATCCCCATTCTCCTTCATCCTATAAAAAAAGAGCACTGACCACATTCTTTGACATTTAACCTTTCGTGTCCACAAAAGTCAAGCAGATTTCTAACAACACAAGGGTATGTAAATGATGACAGACCTTTCATTTTTGGCTGAACTATCCCTTTAAATCAGTCTAAAGCAAAGGGAGCGATGAAATCCCCAGCCTTAAATGTATGCCATCCTTTTTATGAGATAAATTTAGATGATCTGAATGCGCTGGCCAACAGAGACAGGCACACAACCTGTATAAGTCATTGTACAAGTAGGCTAACTGAGAGGGAAAAAAGAGAAAGAAGCAGTGTATGTATGGAGAAGCATATAAAGCAGGAACTGGCATTGTTAGACACAGTATGCAGTTCATCGCGTTATGGACGCTAGGAATGATGCTGATTGAGTTATTAAACAAAACTTCCTTTTTCTATTCAGAACTGCAGAGACGCTAAAGGTCAACTGCCTTGCAGCCGCCACGTTTTGAAGTGTTTTACCGAACTGGGCGACGTTGTGGAGACAAACGCGTGATCCTGATGATGTTTAACAAGTGCATTTGAGAGAGTGTCTCAACAGGAAGAAACCACATCCTAACTGAGAACGACATAACAGTAGCAAAGTCCGACAAATGCGCCACAGTAAAACACTACCTACTCGTATATAGATAACCGTCAAAATGACAACAAAGAGCCGACAAAGAGACCGACTTTTTAGCGGGTTACGGGCGTACCTGTGTGTTCAAAGAGAGAGGCATTGCGCTTCTGGGCCGGTGGTTGATCCGGATCTTAGAGTAGAAATCCACCATGTCTCTGTTTAGATCAGTCAGCACAGCTGATCACAAACCGTCAAACTCCAAGTTATCCAACAGCGAGCATCGTGGTGAACGAGCTGACCCCGAGTCGCACGCGCGCACACTCACGCAAACATATAAACCCTCTGCGTCCGCAGCCGAATTCGCCACTAATGAACATCTGTCTTGAAGTGCTATTCTGCTAGAGTGAAAGGGGAAGGGGGCGAAAAAAAGAGAACAGACGGATGGAGAGAGGTATGACCGTACGAACATGTAAAGATATGTAAAGAGGGTCGAAAATAAAAAGTGGTGCATAATCGCTTGATTTCAGGTAACAGCAAACATAGAAATCTAGTATCGTCAAGTATCAATTGTTTGACTTCCTCTTTTTTTTACCTCATCAAAACAGAACGTACACTAGCCAAAGTCGCTGACTTTATTTGCTCAATTTCCTTAAAATGACACATTTTGATAGTAGCATTTCTCAATGATTTCTCAATACGGGATTGCTCAGATGCTGGTCTTTTTAATCTGAGTTTAAAGGAAAAAGGAAAAAAAATCAGTTATTTTCCCGAAAAAATGTTTTTGGTCTTATTGTTCACAAATCATTGGTGCATGGTTTTTGAAAGAAATCGTTCTGCAAAACATTAACCTTAAACAACTTTCCTTTTTCCTATTATTTTCTAGTAATTTCACATTTATGTTTCTAAATAGTTATTCAGTTGTTATTTTTGCAAACTGCTCACAATTCCCAGTGGATAAATTCAAGTCTCACTATGCTATTTTTCTTGTTAAATGTGCTCTTTCACTTGTAAATGTGACACATTCGCAGCGTGATTGTGAATCCATATTGTGTTATGGAAGTAAAATTGGAACTAGTCCGCATTCTTTGAGATATTTAAATAGACATGAATCTTGACTAGCAGCAAGAGATTACAGCTATAAAATAAATAGCGTATATGAGAAAAGATCAAGTTCATATTATGTTTATAGTTTACTAAAACTTACTTTTTTCAATGCATTTTATTCTATGCAATTTAATATGGTTTAGAGTAAAGCTGCAATGAAGCTGAAATAGATCGAACTGTAGGGAGCTATAACATGCGTTTACAATAGATGAGGTGACTTTCCATTTCTTACTGCCTTTAACAATATATTTAGATTCAAATGTAAAAAAAACGCAGGTATACAAGCCATGAAAAGCTGACGGACAGGTAAAACGACGTGTATTTTAAAGAGCAGAGTACGAGAGTTACTGTGTGAGCCAATCAACATTTCAACTGTGAATGTTCAGCAATGTTTAAAGCAGGAAACATGTTTAGGATACGTAGGGTGAATTGCTCAACTACATGCAAGCAGTCAGACAAGCAGGACAGCAGCTTCCTCGTCTGAAATCCAATCTTTGCAAATTTGAAATAACACTGTTTTCCCTGTCTGTGGTCGAGAAGACACAGAGATCCTAAAGTTTGGATATCACACCTATGATCAAACTCTTTTTCCTCCTTCTAATGATAGACGTGGGCAAGTGACAAAAGCCAGGCATATACAGTTCCTGGAACAAGCCTAAAGTAAAAATGCTCCAGCCTGTTTTAAGGATTACTATTCATAAGAAGTTTTGTTATTCAAATCTTCAGCATTGCAGCCTACAACTATATGACCTCTATATTACCAAGTCGGGCTAAATAAAAGCACACAACTCTTCTAGAAACATTAGCAAGGTGCCCAGATTAGACACCAAAAATTAGCAGGAAAGACATGAGTTAATGTGTAACGCAATGTCCTGTACTATTTATAACACTCTGCAATTTCAGTTTTTACCCTGAGAGAATCCTTGCTTTTGATTGACAGCAGCTAAGAGTTTCTCTCCTTAAGCATCAATGGTATGAAATCCACCGTGCAGACAGGAATGTGAACAACAGTCAGGTCCTTTCTAAACCAACACACTTTCTCAGGCGATTTACCGCCCATGAGATACTATACGCCACTAAAATTTGGGTGGAGACAAAACTAGTGATGTATCGAGAGCTACAGTATTCAGAGTTATATCAGTATACAACCATGAAAATATAATATCAGGAATCCACATCCAATAGGAGTAAATGTCGACACAAGAGGAAGCTGTCTGAAAGGAATATCCATTTGCTAACCCGGATTGTATCTAAAAAACATGAAAACACAGCCGCCCCAACTCACTGAAGAATTAAATGAACTCCTGTTTCCACCAAAACTGTCCATCGGGAGCTCCACAGGGGTCAATAAACATGGCTGGGCTGCTATATGAAAAATGTCGGTTTCAATGAAACCAGCAGTTTAACTCTTGAATTGGTCTCTGATGAGTCCACCTTCACTGCCTTTACTGCCTCTGGGAGAGTAATGATGTGGAGAAGTCTGAAACAAACTTACCACGCAGACTGTTGCATGCCCAGGGTGAAGCATGGGGGTGGATCGGGGATGGTTTGATCTACAATATCATTGCATGCCCTAGGCCCAATACTACAGAATCATTCTAGATGTCCGTGCGGTGCCATGTATCAGGATAATAATGCACCAATACATACCAAGACTGACAGAGTGCTTTGAAAGTGAAGTTAAACATCTCTGAATGCCTGCATAGTCGCCAGATCTGAATATTATTGAGCCAGTTTGGGGTGTTTTGGAACAGCGAGTCAGGAAAAGGTTTCGTACATCAGCATCACCTGGCTAATGTTCTGCAAGTGGAACGGCTTAAAATCCCTCTGGCCACTGTGCAGATCTTGTATCGGTCATTCTCAAGACAAACTGATGCTGTATTGGCCACAAAAGGAGGTCCTAAGGTCCCTCAGTTTTTTCCCTGGGGGTTCAATGGACTGCAGTGTTTAGCTCTGACCCTGATAAATCTCACCTACCTATGATTTTATGTTTCTGAAGTGTGTTTGGCTAGATATGGCTAGATTTTAGACTTGTGGGCTAGATTTGAGGTTCCCTGCCCTACAACATACTAATAAATGATTTTGGTCTAAACCAGGTATTTCCGTTTTATTGTCCAACAGAACAGAACAGAAGTTTAGTTGAAGATTGCACACGAACACCTCTCAAGCTGTATTTACAGCTGGTAGACTCAAATTTACGAGTTGGCCGTGTCATAAACGCTTGTATTGTTTATATGGCTGCTTGTAATGTTTATATCGGACGCTATATTTTGTTGAAAACCTGCTGTATAATCAAAAAACCTCTATCCTTTCTTAGGTACTAAATTAGCTACTAACATATTCTTAGCATTAAGGTCCATTTTTTAAATGGTAAATAAGGTACAAATCATTATTTTTTCCCCAGCGACAACTTTAGCACCTTTTATCTAAGTATTATCGACTTTATATCTTCAGTACATTTGGCTTTAGTGAGATTTCCCCAAGAATTAGGCAAAAACTCGGTCCTCTGCGATTCCTATTCTTTCTGACAACAAACCACTACAACAAACTCGCAATTACGTATTCAGAAGTAGAAAACAGGACATTTCCAAAAGCATGTAAAGGCAGCATAACTCTATACAGATAATGTGACTGCAATAACCTATTATCTACTGGCCTCATTTGCACATTTGCACACTACACATTTGGAAACGGGACTTTCAGTCAGACTCTACATAAAAACACAGTCTGATTTTAAATGACACTGAAAGGACGGCTGAAGTGCAACGTCATGTTACACAGAAACATCACTTCTGTCTAAAATGTTGATAGCCAAGGAATTTACAGCTACAATAAGTTCAGAAAGAAGTGATTGTAGGGTGCACAGAGGGGACGGCATGCTGCGGATTACTTAATCGAATTACTAATCAACCAATGAAATCGAGGCTGCCGATTCAGCGTCTTGAACTCTTTTCACACACACACACACACACACACACACACACACACACACACACACACACACACACACACATTTTTACAGAGGGGCCATTCACGGGACCCAGCAGCTCCCCCTCTGTGTTACATCACCAATCATGGCCTGGAATCCTGGATTACCTCATTGAAAACTAAAAGTCTAAGAGCCAACAGCACACTGCGGCCATTATCTGCCCATCATCACACACCTTTTCTTCCCCCTCTCTCAAACGTATGTTCACATTTACATTCTGTGGCAAATGCAAAAACTTTAAAGCACACCACTGTAGCACTGAACACAACACAACAGCAAAAATACTTTTCTAGCCGAGATTTTTTTGTCTTCTTTCCAGGCAAAATATCATCAATCAAGAAGGATTTTCTAGACAAATAAAAATTATTTTGTTGTTTTCAGAAAAAAAGTCAAAACAAGTCAAAATTAAATAAAGTTTTTACAAGCAAAATAATCTGTCAACGGGGTAAGCAAAATAATATTTTTTTCAGTTTGAAATAATTGGCATAAGCGAAAAGCCACTTAATTTTGACTTGTTTTTTCTTAAAATAAGACAATAATTTTTACTTGTCTAGAAAATCATTTAAGAATTTTTTTATATTTTGGCTGGAAACGAGACAAAAAAAACATAGGCTAGAAAAGCATTTTTTGCATTGATGAATAATTGTTTTTACCACTTACCACTACAATTTTTATTTTTTTATTTTTATTTTTTTATTGTAAATTATACTGCTGTGATATGGGTGATTTCTTATGTCTTTATGATATTTCAATCCCTTTAAGTTTTTTTTAGTCATGTGCAGACAGCTGCGTGGCCAAAAAAAATGTGTTACCATGCTCTTGTTCAAGTTTCACATCCTGTTCTAAAAGTGGAAAACACTCTAACATTATCAGTGAGGTGACTAAAAGTTCAAAACTTCTTACAATGTGTACCATCCCTTTATGACATGGATTAAATAAAAACATTCAATATGATTCACAAGTAACACTTTCTAGCCAACTGACCCTTAGTTACTGTTGCTATGTCCGACAAGCCAAGCCGATCTCACATCCTACATCACGGAGCTAACAGACAAGACAGAGCAGGTTACTTCTGGTATGAAACAAAGTCTCAGCTTTCAAATTTCTGCAATAAATTCAAACAATAAGCCATTTCGTGTCGCTGTAGCACTCCAGTACAAGCGGTGCACGTGAACCAATCACCTTTTCAAAAAACATCTGAGAGATTCTTCAGTTTTGGGTTGGATTTAATTATCCAACAGCAAAAGCCGAAACTTCCCATATTCACCCCCCACTGTACAAACAAGCCCAGTGAAAAAAAAAACAGACCTGAAAACCCTCAATCTATCCGTTGAGGAAGTTTACGCATATTTTGCCTTTTTTAAACTACTTTCAATTAGCAGTGAAGCTAATATAATATCACATAATATAGTATAATAATCTATCTAGTGCAATTTCCTGCTTTCGCCCCAAACAGAATCCAACATCCTGTGACCCTACAAGTGATTTGGCAAACGGATAGATGGATAATATTATATTAGTTATTCACCCTGTTTAAAAAACTAAACATGTTTGACATATAAACAGATTCGTGGTGCGACAAATATGTAATCTCTCAAATAGAATATATAATAACCTAATAATAATTAAAGTTTCAAATAGTTTTCAATGGAGTATAATTTGATGACACGTTACAAAGCGGCGCAGACACTGCTTACGGCGGCTGCCCAATTATAGCACGCAGACCAGCTTTTCCTGCGGCGTCAAAACAAACTGGTGGAACTTCTCATATTTTGTTAAATGGAGAATCAGCCATGCTGAAATAAGCTGAAAAAGCAACAAAAGGCTCAAAAAGTTATTGGGCTCCAATTAATCTGCTGAAGAACCGACCAACATTGATCAAAGTCTGTATAGCGGTGAGTTACTGGAAGAGAGGGACATTTGTTTCGAACGACGTGGACAGGAGTACGTTGTGGAAATTTGCATCGGCGTAATACTGTGCTAAAATTAATCTGTCCACCTATAAAGTGCCGTCCTAATTACTAAATGAAGCACAAAGACATTAATGAGCACACGAGCGCAGGGAAGCAGCCGCAAAGATATAAACACTACAGGCAGACGCAACTCAGCAACAACGCAGTCATTAATCGGTGACCTTTTGCACTGCTAAAATTGTGTTTGTGTATTTAAAGGATATTTTATAACACTGAAAATGTAAATAGCACAAGAATTAGAGATGCAAAGCGCTGATAAAAATGCAGCATGCACACCGTTTTAGGATTGCGATCGCTTGGCAATGTTTTAATGGAAAGACAAGCAGGGGATATACCTGCCAAATATTTGCACTTGGATTCGTTTACTAAAGCGGCATCAATTAGATTAGGCTCAAACCGCTCCACCTATGCTGCTCGCACTCACGCGTGACGCTCCAGCCGTGCACATGCACCGGGATCTGGGGTCTTCTGGTGCACAGCGCTGAGTGAGATGCATTAGCATAAGCTGACCTACATATCCGGGACTGCACACCAGCGCTGCGCATTGTGCCCGTCGAGCTGAATGGCACCTCAGCCGCGCCACTGCCGAAGCCGCCATCGCTATGGAAACCAGAACTTCACTGGCAGGCCTCCAGAGCTTTTTTGCGCTATCCCACCAAACTAAAACCCACAGGAAAGAAGCACAGGCTTTCAGGCCAGCTGAAACGGACACTTCTAGGAAAGATATGAAGACAATCGCATGTTATGCACAGTTATCTTAAGCAGCATCGAAAGGCTCTTGGCTCTGCGGTGTGTGTATATCACACACCTGCTGACCACTCATTTCATAGAGGGACGTTAACACACAGCAAAAAGCCTTTCATGCCTTCCAAGCCTACCATGACTGTACAATATCAAAGAAATGCATTAGATGGTAATGCTTTTGTCAATAATATACGAGTCAATAATTAATAAGGAAGTCTAGATAAACACTTAAACAGTTAAAAATGCCAAAATTCATAGAAATTATAATCTATGTTTTCAGATTGTTTCAGAATAGATTAAGTGGTGCAACCAACACATAAATAAACTTTTTTTTTTTAAATCTAACAATATTTTTTACATACAATTAAAGCATTTTCAAACACATGCACAAACACATATTTACAAATAAAAAAAAAGAATTATTTATTCTAAACTCAATTTAGCTGCCCATACATTGATTTGGGATTTTTGTTCTATATTTCGAATCATACGATATATAATTACGAACAACTTGCTTTTAAGTAGTCAGAAAATATGTTTTTAATTCTGCCACTTATTTATATTAAATAAATATAAATAAATATGTATAAATAATTGTTACAATTTAATTAAATATTAATTAATTTGCTTATTTACTTAGCCTATTACTTTTCCTTCTTACAACCCAAGGAAAGTTACACCACTTAGAACCTCCTGTCTTTAAGCTCAACATTTTTTTACATTTAGAAATTAACATAATAGAAGGCATAATCTTATAGAAGATGTGCATTCAATTTGCACGCATTTTAATCGTGCTATTTATAATCTTCGCGTTATCGTGATAGTCTCATGCACTTACAGGCTAGTCTGTAATAAATACAAAAAAAAAAATGCATATCCCCAAATCTGTCAGACTGCTCAGCAGGAAGCGCGAGGTTATCCTGTCGTACCTTACAGCAGGTGTTTGCACGTTCAGTCCACAAGCGCGTTAAATCACAAAAACAAGCAAACGATGTTCCAGCTCGTGGCGAACCACTGTTTATAATCCATCTTTTCAAACACTGCCGTGCTTTCACCGTGCCTCCGGGAATCAGGTGTGTTTGTGGGAGTGGCTGCGAAGCGCAAACGGCCTGGTACTGTACCTCCCTACGCTGCCGCACGCACTCACTAGGGCACTCGGCAGCAACTCACCTAACCTGTTGCGCTCTTCATTTGACTCTGGTAGTACGCTTGAAAACCCCTTCCCCCCATACGCAGTCAAATTAGCTGGCTTATATTTAGATCCGTGCCGCATGTTTGTTTCTCTCGGAAACGGCGAGGTAAAGCTCTATACTACCTCTAGTAGGCTAATCAAAGTTTTCCATACGCACCGTAGAGAGCGTTTTGAGATCGGCGGTAGACGGTAGACTAAACGGATGGGGAAGCCGGTTCTGCGCCGGTGAGGGGCAGCGGTCGTACACGCAAACAGACAAGCAAACCATTGACATGCAGATCATTTGGCAGGGAGCTCCAGAAATGGAGTCTGACTGGGCGTCTGATTGGGGTCGAAACGTCGCTAATAACCACGTCCTCTTTAAACGTGGAAACACACCAGCTACATCCGAATACGTTTTTTGTCTTCTAGAAAGCGAGTTATTAGGGCTCGGTGTAGTTTGACCCACTCCCCGTTTTATACCTGGCCAGTAAACAGCTTTAAATGTTTCTTATTAAATGAGGAAAGTTTCAAACGCCGTCGTCCGTTACTCGCCTCACAACACTAGTGAGGATGTAACCATAGCAACAGTAGCCCGCTCGAGCGTGCCGTAAAGCGTAAGCGATTTATTTATGAATCATTTACACTTGTTTACATAGCACAGCTATTTCACAAAACGTACGTTTGATTAATTTGAAAGTATTAAAATTTGCAGGAGCGCCGAAACTAATTACTTTAATTTTTCAGAAAGTTGATAATTTCTTTAAAAACAAAACATAACCTATACCAAACGTTCAGGAGGGTAAAAAAAAGGGCAGGGCTCTCAAAGTTATGAATAATCTCTCCCTGTAACGGTCGTTTAAAGCTTTCTTTATAAAAGTTTATTTATACAAGTTAATAAAAAAAGATTAATACAAAATATAAGTCTTCCACTTGGCTAGCGGCTAGCTGGTCATACTAGTTTTTAAGATACTACAAACCTGGCTTTAATTTTACGCAGCTGGCCCCTCATCTAATGTTTTTGAAACATTAGCTCTAAAACATCATTTGTATTGTTCACGGGTTGTTTCTTCAGAATGTCTTAATCCATAATACTAAAAATAACACGATAAAATGAAAAGGTAATGTTCGCATGGAAAACTTGGACGTTTTGAATATTCAGAAATACTTCCCATCAAATGTACAACATATTTTTGTTAGCTGGGATGTGGTAAAATGACCCCTGCTGTTAGAAATATAGAAGATGGCTCATATGACGTTACGCTGAATATCAAATGTTTGCTAATGGGGTATTTGTGGATACATAATGTTTTAAGATTTGTGAATTAAAATGATTAAAATCGATTAAATGGGGTGAGACCTATGGGGTAAGATGTCCCTGTCCTACAACAAAACGCATTCAGATACTTTATGATCAGTGCACCGCAGAGGCATTCAAATAATCATTCTTTTACAGATAATTAACTAATCAATCAACTGTTGATAAAATGCATGCATTTCTCTTTTTTTTCTTAATTTCTTTTCTGGACACCTGAGACATCATCACTTGCCTGCGGTTTTGTTTTCGTGGGCTCAGATGCTAATTTGCAGGCAGTGCCCCCGTGTGGTCAAGAAAAGCAGCTAAATCATTCTGAGCATGCACTAAAGTAGGCAGGGTCGTCCCTGAAATTTCATAATGAATTAACAGTCTGCATCGTTTGCGAAGAAAGGACGCTGACTGCCGTTATTTTTTCCCACGTAATCAGAAATGGCTGTTTAACTTTACTTTGCATTACTTACCATATTCTTATCTGGTGCGACGGGTTTTACGGTCACATTATCTCCGGCTTTTGAGGATTCTGCTTCACTGGTTGTATCCAAACTCTCATACACATTCTCCTCTTTATTCATGGCGCTCCAGATATCACCCCAGCCGGCTCTGTTGAGCATCTGAATATCCTGATCCAGGGTTTGCGAGTCCACTCGAGGCCTTTCTGTTGCATTTGGGGTCGATTTTATCTCCATTTTAGGCAATGGAGTTGCGTTAATTGTAACGGGCGGCAGTATGATAGAAGGCGGTGTCTCCCCATTAGTTGGAGAAGCAGGGTTGTCTTTAATGGTGTCGTAGATCTGGGGTTCAGGCACAGGACCGGCCTCTGCTTCAGTCTGTACGGGATCTGGATCCAAACCTTTGGGTTCAAAGAGGTCCTTTGGTATAATATACGTCGATATTCTATGGCCATCCTTCTCTGTGTCTCGTTTTATAGATGCGGGGATTCGGAGTGTGACCTCAGCGGGCTCAATGATGGCGGGAAGACTATCAGGAGCCGTCTCCGAGGTGGACTTGAGGTAATCGCTTTCACTGAACTCTTTCGGAGGGTCCAGCTGGGTTTGGTTGGTCTCAGGTGGGAGTTCGGTCACGTAGGTCGCCGGGATGAAAAAAGGCTTTTCGGACTCATCCCTCCGAACGTGCCACCAGGTTTCATTGGTCTTGGCTACTAGGATGTAGTGCTCGTTGGGTTTGATGGACACCTCTCGGCCATCTCGAGCAGTGTATTTGTATTCGTAATTCACCAGAACCTGCTGTGAAAGCGACATAGCGGCCCACGTTTGTTGATCCCAAACCTGTTGTATGTCTGGTGTTCAGTGCAAGCAGGAAATCAGGGTCCGTAAAGAGTCATCGTGAAATCTAAAGAAAAATTGAAATATGAAATAAATAAGAAGTTTAGACAAAGCAAAAACTCAAATTATAAAACGTGAAACAAGACAAGAGTAGACTTGCTAGAAAAAGGATATTAAATAACAAAAAGCAAATGAAATGCAACAAAACATTACAAAAATAAAAACAACTATGCATAAGTCTGTGTGAGTCTTATCAATCAGAGCAAAACACAAAACAAAACTTGACAGACTTACCAGGACATAAAAGAAAAACAAAACACAGAAAAGGCCCAAAAAAGACTTTTTAACCACTTAGCAACCATCCTCACATCAAGAAGATGTGATTATTAGCCAAATCGAACATTTATGTGTACTGTCAGTCATATATAAAGTCGGCGTGCCGCTTATATCTAGTGCATATTTAGAACAAAAAGGAGAGAAAATAAGGGCCCTTTCAGAGTATTTAACCTGAAATCCACTTAATTTATATTTACATAAGAGGTATGAGATAAAATACTGTTTATTAGCTCACAAATATGACTTTTTAAAGGGGTGGGACTATCATATTCCGAACACAAAATATTTGTGAAACGGAGGAATGCGGACAAACCCGGAGAACCACAGGTGTGTCGGAGAGAGATGGGAGAAACCTGTCAAGATTTGTAACAGCAGGCGACCTCAAAGCTGAATACTTTCCAACGCCAAAATATTCACGGCCTATTCGTACGTATTGGGTAATTCGTACGCTTTTGTATGATTTGACAGACGGGTAGGTTTAGGCGGCGTAAAATAAAAAAAATTAGCCGCCTCGTGAAATATGTACAAATTGCCGTGATTTCGAACCGATATTTTCAGTGAAGATGTAGTATAATACATTCGTTACTTAAATGAAACCAGAAAGCAGAGACAGAGATGAAGCAGAAGTACTAGCTACTTGTTTTTATTTAAATCACTACAGCACATTTAGTCCTACCTGATCTCATGAAGGTGCGTATAAATAGTACGCCAAATAAAAACTGAGAGGCCTATTATAAGTTAAAAATTTGGTTGTGACTTGTGGCA